>NW_006792454.1:506254-531479 GCF_000442215.2 Lipotes vexillifer
CGCCCTGCATCGGCAGGCGGACCCTCAACCACTGCGCCACCAGGGAAGCCCCCAATAGTGTTATTTTTAAAACATGAATATGACTTATGTTTTTATAATTTAGAGAAAAATTATTTCCAGTTTGCACAAAATTGATAACACAAGAAGCAATTCAGCAACACAGTATATTTTACTTTAAATTTAGAGATAGGTAGATAAATTTGGTATGTAATATTTTGCAGACTTTTCTAATAAAGTTAGACATATCCAGGAAGGAGATTTCCTGATGAATATGAACACAAGACAGATACTTTTGCACTATGAATTCTTTTCTTTTTTTTTTATAAATGTATTATTTATTTTTGGCTGTGTTGGTTCTTTGCTGTTGCCTGCAGGCTTTCTCTAGCTGCGGCGAGGGGGGGCTACTCTTCATTGCGGTGCACGGGCTTCTCACTGCAGTGGCTTCTCTTGTTGTGGAGCGTGGGCTCTAGGTGTGTGGGCTTCAGTAGTTGTGGCACACAGGCTCAGTAGTTGTGGCTTGTGGGCTCTAGAGCACAGGCTTAGGAGTTGTGGCACATGGGCTTAGCTGCTCTGCGGCATGTGGGATCTTCCTGGACCAGGGCTGGAACCTGTGTCCCCTGAATTGGCAGGCAGATTCTTAACCACTGTGCCACCACGGAAGCCCCTGCACTAGAAATTCTTAAAGGAGTTTTTGTCATTTTATTTAATTATCCAGCAAACATTTATTGAGATCCAACAATGTGCTAGTACTAGAAACAGAGAAATGGAAAATGCTCTCTGTCTTTCAGAGCATCACCATGCAGTGAACAGACATACAGAGTAACGGTAAGTGACTTTGTGGAGGTCTATACTGGATACTGGGGCAGTACAGGCAGCGCCTCCAACTCAGATAAAATAGAGGAGCAAAGGAAGCAACTCAAGTGGTCCAAAAGATATATTTCCTGACCTGAGCTGAATGTTCAAGATCTAACAGAAATTATATAGAGTTAGCCATTAAAAGAGACAGAGGGGGAAAAGTCAAAGCTTCTTTAGTCAGAGAAAATAGGCACTTAGTGTCTGAAAGACTCAGCAAGTACACGCTCAGTCCCCCTCACAAGATAATAATTTAGTGTCATGATTCTGGGAAGGGTTACCAGGATGGTTGGTCATGCCTCTTCCTGGATAAACACTGTGAGATAAGTTTGTGATTAAAAAAAAAGATAAACTCCTCTTCCTTTGTGTAACAGTCCCCTTCCGGTTTCCACAGTCTGGAGCCCAACGCATACTCTAAATGTGATAGGAGCTGGATGAATCATTATTGAATGAAATCAGCCTCCCCAGTGATCTAGCTCTTAATTCAAAGACTTTTTCTCTTCCAGTTTTGTTGAGATATAATTGACACACAGTACTGTTTAAGGTGTACAGCATAATAATTTGAATAACATACATCATGAAATGATTACCACAATAAGTTTAGTGAACATCCATCATCTCATATAGATACAAAATAAAATTTTTTTTCCTTGTGATGAGAACTCTCGGGATTTACTCTCTTAACTTTCATATATAACCTATATAAGGTCCATCTTATAACTGCAAGTTTGTACCTTGTAACCACCTTCATCCAATCCCCCTTCCCCACAACTCCCATCTCTGGAGCCAAGTATCTGATCTCTTTTCTACGAGTTTCTTTGTTTCTCTGTTGAAGTATAACTGACCTACAACACTGTGTTAGTTCCTAGTACACAACATAATGATGCTATATTTCTGTATATTACAAAATGATCACCAGGATAAGTCTAGTTACCATCCATCACTACATAAAGATGGTATATTATGGGCTTCCGTGGTGGCGCAGTGGTTGAGAGTCTGCCTGCTGATGCAGAGGACATGGGTTCGTGCCCCAGTCCGGGAAGATCCCACATGCCTCAGAGTGGCTGGGCCCGTGAGCCGTGGCCGCTGGCCGCTGAGCCTGCGCGTCCAGAGCCTGTGCTCCGCAACGGGAGAAGCCACAACAGTGAGAGGCCCATGTACCGCAAAAAAAAAAAAGTTACATTATCATTGACTAATTCCCCACATTGTACATTTCATCCCCATGACTCATTTATTTTGTAACAGGAAGTTTGTACCTCTTAATCTATCTCATCTATTTCACTTGTCTCCCCAATATCTCCTCTCTGGAAGCCATCTGATTGTTCTTTTAAACTAAAGATTTTTACTTGGGAGAAAGTAATTCCTTATCTTGTGATACATTCTTCTTGTGAACTATCAGCATTATAAAATGTTTAAGCTGAAAACTGGACACATGAATTGTTCTGTGAAGAATAGCATCAATCGATAAATTTTGCCAGAAAAGGAGGAAATGCATCCTTTGACTAATTCCCGGGGTAGGGCTGAACTAATTACTAACTAAGTCATATAGGTCATTACAAAAAAAAAAAAAAAAAAAATCAGGAATATATTTTCTCTTTTCAGCAAAGAAAATACAGAATCTTGATTTGAACAGTGGACAAGAATGGTATGAAAATTCTTGAACTTTTCAGGCTAGCTGTATGAATTAGTCAAAAAATTTTACCACAAGGGACAGAAACCCATCTCACGTAAACGGAAAAGTTTATTGGTTCTTATTATCCAACCAAGATTAACAGCTCACTTGGTAAAGAGAAGACATGCACCTCAACCTTAGAAACTCATGAAGCAAGCATCTTCAGTGTTGTCAGGACCCTCTGCATCTGGCTACTCTTGGTATATTATTTCATTGCAAACCTTATTTTTCTACAATGTGGGAACAGTGACCACCAGTGTGTTCATGAGCCTCATACAGAAAGTAGTTACCACTTGAAAAGGACTGACTTTCTCACTTCTAATTTAAAAACTCACAGGCATATATAATGTACCCAGCCTTGGTCAGTTGGGTGTTGGATTTTTTAAAAATTAGGAATTTGGATTACAGTAGCTGTTTTCAAACCCTGATGGCAACATGAGAATTATCGTAACTGAGTTACTTAATTGTTCTTGTCTCTGATTCCTCATCTATTAAGCAGAGACCTCTTCTTTATATACGGATAGCACTATGAAAATTAAAAAGCACTATGGAAATGGATAGTATTGTTCCTAGTGTTAAACATTAAAGAAATAGTCTTATCTTTCTTGCTTTTCATCCTTTCTTGCTTTTCAAGGGACTCATCTTGAGAGTGTGTCTTGGCCCAAAGTTGTGGAAACTTCAGACAATTAGAAAAGAAGTCTTGACCTTTTAGTAATATTATATTGTCTAGAGGAAATTTCTTATAATCCTGTCTGAAAACCTGTCCTGGATATGGTTTGTGAGGCAGAGTTTATACACCTCACTTGTAAAGAAGCCTAATTATTTAGAACATTGGACTTTTAATTGAAAAAATACCTAATAGCCAAAGTGAAGACATGTTATGAACCTCTTAGGTAACGTACATATGCAGATATTACTTAACTGATTCTTAAAGCAATTTTCAGTAATATCAATTCAGTAGTTCTTTAAAGCACCTTTAGAAATATAAAAAGAATAAAGAGTCAAAAATGATGTGTCCAGAATGTTATTTGGATTTCATTGTATTTGTGAATATGTGTATGTGTAATGTAGACCCTAAAATCAGAATTAAAAATCACTGTAAACTGGATAATGAATCTGTCAAGGAAACTTAGGGGTCTACTGAGCATTCAGTCATAAACCAGGCATGCACTGAATACAGACAGAAGAGCAGAAGACCTGCAAGGCCACTGAGCCATAAGCCAGAGCCCAACATGAAACCCAGTGGTCAGCATTGAACAACCAGCCGGGACTGCCCCAAGGACAGGTTGTACCCACCACTGTGATCTCGATGGCCAGGAATGGGACAAAATAAGCATCATCATAAGAGGAAGGATAAATAAAAATTTTTCAGTATCTTGAAACTATAGTCCATTTACCTCTGGAGTCCTAAGTGATTTTTAATAGGTGCTTCTGGAGATTTTTATTTATCAATTATATTTTAATATGTCACTGTGCATATGACTAATTTTACTTTGAAGAATATTTGTTTTTAATTTGGAGAATATCTACTAATCTATCACAGGATATTAATGTTCTGTGGAACATAGTTTAAGAATTGCTGCCTACCAGATTTAGATGAAGGTCAGGTTAATATATCTGTAATAGTTTTCTCATGTCTGCATTTTTCTGAGATAAAGTGGGATACGTGGGATGAGAGGTTAAGGTAAGTGCAGAGCAAATGGTAGGTGCACTAGTCAGAAACTAAGGAAACTGAGGCAGGAGAAATGAAAAAGTTAATTACTGGCTACCTGACAATTAGTTTTTCTAACCAGATAATAGCATATAAATTTATAGTATGTGAAATGGGACTTATGAGATAAATTATTGGCAATCTTTTGAAGGAGACTAGGAGAAACTGAGAACAACAAAAAAGTTTGGGTATCTAATGGATGTATGTAATGGTGGAAAAGAAGCGAACTAGGAAGATATGAACTGCTAAGTGAGATTCATTTGAAATTTTGTTTAACAATATTCCTGGTGGTGACATACCCTAGTTTGCCGGGAAAAAAATCACCTGCTTGCTTTGCCTCACATTCTCTGGCTGTCAGTGGGTAACACCAATTATGCTCTGGGAATATACAGATGAAGCATTGTTTATCCTCCATAAAACTTTACACATGAATAGGTAACTAAAAACCATGAATATTTATAGCTCTAAATTATACACAGCAAGGTCCTCCACATTGGAAATCAATTAAATTTTAGCTTCCCACTGGATTTATTAACCTCCAGACTACCTGTCTCTCCTTTCCCAATGAGTTTCCTATAAATAAACATGACATATAACTATGTGTGTGTGTGTGTGTGTGTGTGTGTGTGTGTATGTGCATGTGTGTTAGGCTGGGTCAATAGATGAATGAAGCATAGTCACTGGAATATCAATACGTACTTCTAAATGTAAGTTGGCAGATTTATTTTCAGGTCACAGGGCCCAATGTACGAGGGTAAACTGATTTTAGAGAGATGCTCTTTCTTTCTTTCTCTCCCTCTCCCTTTCTGCTACCGTTATTCCTCAGTATATTCTCCTTATTTGTAAACGTCTGAACTGTCACAGAGGTCCAAGTCTTTTCTAGCCACTAGCTAAATCAATGGATTTACAGAGATCAAATCATTATGTTATACACCTTAACATTATAAAGTTATATCGATTATATCTCAATAAAACTGAGGGGAAAACAAACAAAAACAATGGATTTGAACACTGTAGATACTTGGAACAGAGGAATCATCCACCCATTAGCATCAGGCTGAGTGTGTTCCTCTTCTAATCCCCAAACCCTGTAGCTCTGTGTAAGTGCAACCATACATATGTCTCTATGTAGTTAGTTACCTAGGTCAAATGGATTGCATTTACTGACTAGAAGTTTGTCACCTCTTATAGTTTTTAGGAGTGGTGAAATTTTTAACTCATTAAAAATTTAATGAAATTTTGTTTAAACAAAAATTCTAGATTGATTTAACAATCAATCAAACTTTCTAATGTGAAGTAACACACATACAGACAAAGGCATACAGCATAAATTTAGAGTAGTTTAATTACTGATTATATACCAAAGCCCATGTAACCAACACGCAGGTCAGGAAATCGAAGATTGACAGCATCCCAGGAGTCCCTTCCTGATCCAATCCCTCTCTCCCAACTAGAGGTAACTGTTACTTTCCTTTGTAGTTTTACAAAGTAGGTATGCATTTTTAAATACTATATTTTTTTCTCATTTGAACTTAATAAAAATTGATTTGTCTCTCTGTTGTTTTTTTCCCTGGTCTTTTTTCCATGTTTTGTTTTTGTGATTCAACCATGTTGGTACATGCATAAAAATTAGGAAAACTAATTAGTTAATACATGTCATTTTTTGGTAGAATAACTTTGTACATGAAAGCTAAGTATAGAAAAAAGACTGTGGTTGCCCCTGACAACTGGAAGAGAAGATACTGGTCTTTTTTTCATTCTACATTAATCTTCCAAATCAGAGTATAGTCGACTTGCACTTATTAGTTGGATTACACAAATGTCCTTTTCCCCTTATTTCTATCCTTGAGAATGAGGGCCATATTCTAGGGCTTGCACTACTGGCTGGCTTTTGGTACAACTCACTGGCAAGAATGAACACCATGGAACATAGCCTAGAAATAGACACTGAAGTAGGTCTCCTTGATCTGAACGGCAATACCAAAGCTGGTTTGGTAAGCAACCCCAAAATGGAACATTTCACCAAAGTTCCCACATAAAGGTGAGTTTCTATTCTACTTGGTGTCTAATACCTTCTGACTCGGTCTGAGAGAAAATGAGAAATGTTGCAACAAATACTATCAGTATAAAACTATTTTACTATTTGTAAAAAGATAAAAAGAAAGAAACAGATTTCATATTTTCCCCCTCATAATAAGTTCCGAGGTGTTTTCATTACAGCTTTGATACAATAATGGTCTTTGAGTGCAGCAAAGTAAAACATTTTCTACCATGAAGAAACTTATACTATTAATATTTCTGGACCAATATTATAGACGTAAGATATACTGTGAGATAGTCAACTTGATTTACTTCTCTGATGAGTGTGCACATTATGTATGTATGTAGGTATATGAATCAGGGAGATAAGCCGACCCTAAATTTGTCCTAAAGTGTTTCTTTTCTGATTTTGCTTCATGTCTCTATTTCCCATTTCAAAAGAAGCAATCCATTAAAAGTAATCTTGTTCTCCACAGGCGTGTAGTAAGTCTTTTGCTCATTTTTAGCTAAGTGTGCCATGACTAAATAAAAGAGGAAAAACAGCTAACCTACTGAGGGATTAGGTAAAACAGGCAGATAATTAACATCACTGGGCAATATACATTTTGAATTTGTAGTCTTAAAGTGAAAACTATTATTAACCTTGAAATCATACTACACTTCTAAATCTTGAAATATATCTTCTCATGTTTACACTGGGGTTTTACCTATATATTTTTATAGCATTTCCTTAAAACATTATTTCATTTTTCATCTGTTCCTACCCACATATACAATAAAGTTATCAAGCGATCAACAGTTTACTGTTTACAAAGAACTTTCTTGTACATATCTCTTTTGATCTCCCAAACAACCCTATTAGTCAGACAGATTTAGTCAACAAATATTTACTGGATATCCTCCAGCTGTATATTTCACACTGTGGCAAAGAGATGGTACAATGTGTAAGCAAATACAGTCCATACTCTCATGAAGTTTACCTTTTGGTGTGGAAGTCAAAGGACAAATTACTCCAATTAATTATAAGTGACTGGATAATTATAAGTGTCAAATGTTCTGAAGGAGAAGCAAAGACTGCTAACATATGGTGAAGAAAGTGAAAAGAACTTTTACCATGTATTGAAAGTATCATGTCTGTTTTCTTTTCCTTCCTTCTTTCCTCCTCTCTCTGTTTCTCTTTATAAGTACACACTATACTTTTTTTTTTTCTCTCAGAAGACTTAGCATTTTTCCCCCTTTTCAGGGCAACATTATAGTTTTTGTAGGAACAAGTGAGTTTTTTTTTATCACTTGATATAGAGTGTTCATAAATTTTGAAACCATCCAAGAAAGTGGTATATAGTTTTCTCAGATATGTCTTCAATGCCTGTATGATAATGTCATTTTGGTTTTGTTGTCAACGATGTCATCACTGTTGTTCTTGTTGTCTTCTCTCCCCCCCCCGACCGCTGCCAGTAAGGGAAGGAATGTTGAATTCATAGTAATTCTAATCTTTTGAGCCCTCAGGGGATTTAGAAAATAATCTTTACTTATTCTCTCCTATGGCATTTATCCCACAGATTTAGTTATCATTTTTTTTAAAGTGGAATAAAGTTGTAAGTAGAGGCTTCTCCAATTTTTGAAGAAAAAGAGGAACAAATTTCAGCATAAAACCTAGCAATTACTAACCAAACCTAATAGCCTGGATTGAGCCCTATCTCGAGGAGCTATCCTCAGTAGAGAAAACTGAAAGTTTGGGTACATCTGATAGGGTTAATAGAAAGTTACATTAAGTGTTAGAGCTCATTACAATTTTCACATAAAATATTATCTGATCATCATCTTGATTTTATATGAAAAAAACATTATTATTAGCACCCAGTATTGAATGATTATCTGAGGCTCTGTTTCTGTGACTTGTCCAAGGACAGTGAATGGTGAAAATGATACTTTAGAGGCATATAAGCAAAGCAAAAGTTACTTGGAGTATTTTAGATTCTAGGATTATCTTCCTACCAATGGCAAAACCAAATATCAGGAAAGCAAGGAATCTCACACTGAAATACACAGAAACCCCTGATGTTTTAACTCAATCAAGAAAATTCCCTTTCTCAATTTTGCAATAGGAAATAAGGAAATTCAAATTTGTATGCATACCTTACTTCCTCGAGGTAGCAATGCTTGCTGGTTGATGCAGCTGATAAAAATGTTGCCATGATCTCCAGGAGTCTTCAAAGCTTGAGAGAAAAATCTACAATAGGACAGAGAAGAGAGTGGCCTGTTGGCATAAAAAGTCACAGCACACTGTCATCCATCCCATAGATACTAATGCCAGGAAAGGGAGACCTCTTTAGGACTAAATCTATGGCTGCGGTTTGGAGCAATAAAGGAAAGATCTGAGAGGTCAGAGTCACAGAGAAAATATCTCTGTATTACAGAAGTGAAGAATTCCATTTTTATCCACAATAGCTAATACTGTCTAGAAACTTCTCAGGCAAGCAAAGAAGAAAAAAAAAAAAAAAAATCAAGCTCGCCCCAGATGTCCAGAATATGCACCTTCATTTATTGGGCAGTTATATATGAGAAATGACCTCTCCAGAGGGTGCAATATGAATGATTAAAGCTCCCTTTAATGCTCCAAACTGCTTACAAAGCTCAGTGGGAACTCTGTGTTGCATTACTGGAAAATAATTGAGTAAATATACCATTTTTCCTCTTTAGAACTCATTCTTGACTTTTTCCTAAATACTCTCTCCAATATAGGAATCACTATTTTTTTCTTCTCCCAAACATTATAGATGTTATAGCTATATAATTTAGAACGAGTGCTTGCATTTAATCATATAAGAGCATTTCGCCTATTCTAAATACAGCATATGTGGGTTTTCTTATTTCTAACAGAAGATTTTAAATGTTTTATTTGTTACAATAAATGTCTTTCGTTAAATGAATTCAACTGGCTTTTACTGTATTGGAATCCATGCTAAATGTAGGAATTGCTTGGAATGAATGGACTTTAAAGAATATACTTGAGAGTGGGGGAGTTAGTCTCTTTTCTAGGAAATGAATAATCAGAAAAATAATAGTTCACCCAGAGAAGTGAAAGTCAATGAATAACATGGAAGCTGACTGTGAAAGCTTTCAGAAGATAGATAAAGCCAGTTAATATTTGGGATTATAGATATCATGAAATATTATAAAATAATTATATCCGGAGGTAAGGACAGGGAATGAAGAAAAAATAGAAGAAAATTTGAGCATCTATGAATATAAAGATACACTATCCCAAGCATGGAGCTTTTCTCAATTAAAGCAATGGTCTTTACTAGAATGTTTTTGCATATTAATCCCCTAACTCAAAGTAGACACTCACATAATTGTGGAAAGAAAGGAGGAGGGTAGGGGAAAAGAGAGTGAGAAAGACAGAAATGAAACAGCAGCCAACGATGAGCATCCCAGAACCTTTCCTGTGCCCTCTTGACTCAGAATCATCCCTAATACTTGTCTGTCATTTCTCCTCACCTTTTCCTGCCCTAGGTAAGAGATACCAATTCTGCATTCTATCCCCATCTTCTTCCACTTATATCTTACTGCCTATTTGTAAAGCACACCAAGTTGGAAAATTCAGTAAAGAATTAATTCTTGACTATCTCCAACCAGGTCCAAGGCAGAAGGCAGAAGGCCGACCCTCCCACTTCGCAAAGAAAGAGGTAACAGCTGTATTACTAGGTAATTTAACCACATCATACAGTGGGTGGAGGCAGTATCCTTTTTGAATGGATGCACTGAACTAAGAAAAGACCACAGAACTGATTCCTATAGAGGTTTTTGTTTGTTTGTTTGGGTTTTTTACGTTATCAAGTTATAACTCCTAATTAATAGAGAGCCAAACTCTTTTATGTGAGTAAAATTCCAGAAACAAATCCATTTGCGTATCCCACTCCAGTCAGTAAATCAAGTGAGACAAAAGAATGAGTCACCATGCTGGTGTCCTTTTCATAAAGTAAAAGGTTTTTTTTTCCCCCCAGAAAGGGGGGCTTACATGCTAAAACTTGCTTTCTGATAAAAGAGGATGAACTGATTCTCATGATTGAGAAAGAGATTAGCTACTGAGTAAGAGTCATAATGCTCATAGGAACCACATATAGGATTAAGCATGGAAGTCTTGTAGTCTTATGATCCATTGTATGATTTATACATAATTCAGGTCCCAGAACTGGTAGTGATATACTTACCAGTTGTATCTGTAATAGCTACACCTTCCATACCCCTATTTAGCAATGGTTGAGGAGGATACCTAATGCTCTCAAAGATACGAACCAACTTAAGAAAAGGTGACCTGAGTGTATTAGCTGAGCTTGCATTTAGGCTCCATTCAAAGAAAATAGGAGAACTTGCTATCCCCTGCTGACTTCCCCATCTTTAAATGACCAACAGACAGCAGCAATGTGTCAGTGACCTACATTAACCCTTAATTTAAAGCAGATAGAACAAATTACACTAATTGGTGCCAGATTCTGTTCTATGCAATAATTCAGTATATATGTATAACAATCTAATTCTAACATAACCACCATGAGCAAGATAATATTTTTCCCTTTTTGCAAAAGAAAAATAGAGAATTCGCAAAGCTAATAATTTGCCTATGATCAGACTATTGGTAAAAATTTGACACTGGCTCTATTTGAATCAAAATCTTATTCTATTTCCATGCTGACATAATTTTTTTCCCTGACACACAAAAAGCTGTAAAATAATTAAGTATACAACTTGATGAGTTTGGAGGTAAGTAGTCAGGTATGAAATTATCACCACAATCTGAGCTATAAGCCTATTCATTACCACTGAAAGCTTTCTTCTGTCTTATTATTATTACTATTTGTGATAAGAACATGAGATCTAGTCTCATAGCAAAATTTTTAGTATACAGTACAGTATTCTTAACTATAGGCACTATGCTGTACAGTGGATTGCTAGGACTTGTCTTATATAACTGAAACTTTGTATTTTTTGACTAATACATCCCTGTTTTCTGCTTCCTCTAGCCTGTGGCAACCACCATTCCACTCTCTGCTTCTATGAGTTTTACTATTTTAAATTGCTCATATAAGTGGTACCGCATCATACTTTTCCTTCTATGTCTGGCTTATTTCACTTAGGATGTCTCCTAGGTTCATCTGTATTGTGGCGAATAAGATTTCCTTTTTTTTTTAAAGTTGAATAATATTTCATTGTATGCGTATACCACATTTTCTTTAGCGACTCCTCCCGATGATGGATGTTTAGGTTGCTTCCATGTCTTGGTTATTGTAAATAATGTTGCAATGAATATGAGAGTACAGATATCTCTACAAGATCCTGATTTAAATTCCGTTGCATACACACCAAAAAGTGGGATTGCTGAATCATATGGTAGTTCTATTTTTAGTTTTTTGAGGAACGTCCACATTGTTTTCCATATTGGCTTAACCAATTTATATACCCACTAACAGTATACAAGAGTTCCATTTTCTCCACATCTTCTTGGTGAGATAACATTTTTTTTTTTAAATAAAAGCTATTCTAACAAGTGTGAGGTGACATCTCATTGCAGTTTCATTTCCATTTCCCTGATGATTAGTGATATTGAGTTTTTTTCATTTATCTGTTGGCCACTTGCATGTCTTCTTTGGAGAATTGTGTACTTGGTTCCTTTGCCCCTTTTTTTAATCAAGCCATTTATTTATTCATTTATTTATTGCTACTCAGTAGTATGAGTTCTTTATATGTTTTGGATAGTAAACCCTTCGAGACCTATGATTTACAAATATTATTTTCCCATTCTGTAGGTTGTCGCTTCATTTTGTTGATTGTTGATTTTTCATATATATATATATTTTTTTTTTTCCGCAAACAGAGATAATTGTACTTCTTTCTTTTCAATTTGGATGCCTTTTAAATTCTTTTCTTGACCAGTTGCTCTGGCTAGGACTTCCAATACAATGTTTGAATAGAAGTAGAAAGAGTGAGCATCCTTGCCTTGTTCCAAATCTCAAAGACAAAGTTTTCAGTTTTTCACCATTGAATATGATGTTAGATGTGGCTGTTTCCTACATAGCCTTTATTGTGGTGCAGCAAATTCCTTCTGTACCTAAATTTATTGAGAATTTTTATCATGACAAGGTGTTGAATTTTGTCAAATACTTTTCCTGCATCTATTGATAATGTGATTTTAATTCTTCATTCTGTTAATGTGGTATATTAATTGATTTGCACATGCTGAACCATTCTTGCACCCCAGGGATAAATCACACTTGGTCATGCTATATGATCCTCTTAATGTGCTGTTGAATTTGGTTTACTAATACTTTGTTGAAGATATTTGCATCCATGTTCATCAGGTATATTCACCTGAAGTTTTCTTGTGGCATCTTTTTCTGTCCTTTGATATCAGGGTGATGCTGATCTCAGTGTTTATAAATGTTCCCTTTTCTATTTTTTAAAAGAGTTTGAGAAAGATTGATAATTCTTTAAATGGTCTGTAGAATTCACCTGTGAAGCCATCTGGTCCTGGGCTTTAATTATTTTTAAGTACGAAGTTATTGATTACTGATTTAATTTCCTTTATCATACTGTCTTTATCCAGCAGAAAATTACAGCTTGAAATACTGTGGAAAATGTATTAATTTAGCATTTTGTTAAATACCTTCTAGGCACAAGGCCGTACACAATCATTAAATTTTATGAAGAGAAATGTATTCAATATTTTTTTTTAATTTCAGAGACAGTACACTATGTAAAATTTTCAGGACAATTTGTTATTTCTTTGTAGTATTTTTATTCCATTCATTTGTTCAGCAAGTATGTATTCAGTACTACTAAGTACCATGCTCTGTTCTAGCACCTGTGATGGAGCTATGTGCAAAGGAGACCATCATGTCTCCTTTGTCATCATGGATCCCACCTTCTCTCTTATGTAAGTGTAAGTATGTTTGCGTATTGCCTACAAACGTCAAAGAAGTGTTTTAGAAATGGAAGATTGAACAGGAAGAGTGAAAAATGAAGGGTGAAAAAGTTTAGGTGAAGCACAATAAAGCAGAAATTTCACAACATATAGTGATCATCTGTGTGCTCAGGTCTAAGCCCTAGTCACAGAACTCTAAAAAAGAGAAAAGAAGAGAAAAATATGTGTTATTTATTTTAGGCCAATAATAATTTTCCTTAGTTTGGGAAATCTTAAGATTCATTATTTGTTTTGTAGAAAAATAACATGAATGTCTTTAGCTTCACCCATTTTGGGGTACAAATAACATCAACATTTGAATCTCATTAGTTTGTTAGCATGGTCCTCCATGATATCCAAACTCAACATCCATTACCCACTGTATCCTCAGTAATTTCTGGGATTTCAGAAAGGTTTTCTCATGTACGCACATGTATTTTTATTTTTCAGTTAAAACAACCCTCTTCTCTGCATCTGTAACCTTCTTGAGCGTGGAGCTATGTTGTTTCAAAATTTAACCTCTCTTCCCATGGGAGCTCAATACCAATCTCTTTTAGAGGCAGGGACAAATGTCATACCAGTCTCTTTATTTTCATTTATCCTTTGCTCATTCTGAGCATCTGTGCAGCTATATTCTCCTTCCTCCACAAAATTGGTTTCCCTCTTTTCCCATTTCTGTTTTTAAAAAATTATCAAAAGCCTTACATATATCAACTCACACCAGTGAATGAATGCTTGGAAGCAGGGTGTATCACCAGTCTCCTAAATGGAATCTAATTTTCTATAAGATTGGGACAGTCACTGAATTGCTCTAGGCATCATGTTTTTCATTTTTAAATGGTAGATTTTAAATCTCCTTGGCTTTTTTCCTATTCAATATAATTTTAAAAATTGTAAAAAGTTCTGTTTTTTCCTTAAAAATAATCAAATGAGTGTTTTACAGGGTCTATTTTTATTTTTTAAAAAAACCTTTTAAGATGTTAAAACATATTTATACCTATAAATCTTTACAATTCTCCCAGAGTTTCTGTTGCATGCATATTTAATTTGTAGGCCGAGGGATCTGGGATAACAGTATCCTACTATAAAATGTCCTTGTAGAATAAAGCAGATAGAGGCAATCTTCTGGAAAATAAATTATATGTATGTCAAGGCTGTAGATTTAGAGAAAGCAAATTCCTCTTCACACAATTATGGGTCTCCCCTCCCCCAAAGAAGCCTGCTAGTTCTTATCCATAGTTCTTTTTTCCAGAAAAAAGCTGGAATATTGATAAAAAAATTAATTTGTCACTGAGACATATGGAACTGTGAGTGCTAGGAATGAAAGAATATTTATAAATAAAATATGAAGTAAATAACTAAGAAAAATATCAAAGAACTACTAATCAGCATGAAACTTAGATTACACATGATTCAGGCATAAATATCAGTCTATAAAAATAATTATGGAAGGTTTACATGACTTTTCTCATTAATCATTTATTTTTTGATTTTACTTAAGGGCAAATTCTGTAAGCTGATTAAAAGGAGGTTTTGCAGCCATGTGCTTCCATATATGACATACTGCCCTAGACTACAGTAACTGTACAAATAAGTCAACAAAAATACTGGGAAGCATCCTTTGGTATAAGCAAGGTTTCACAAAATGAAAAGAGATCAGTTATACAGTTAGTCCTTAATTATTTATTTCTAAGAAGTTATGACCATTGGGGTGCACACTGCAGCACTATTTACAATAGCCAGGTCATGGAAGCAACCTAAATGCCCATTGACAAAAACATGGATAAAGAAGATGTGGTACATATATACAATGGAATATTACTCAGCCATAAAAAGGAATAAAACTGGGTCATTTGTAGAAACATGGAGGGATCTAGAGACTGTCATACAGAGTGAAGTAAGTCAGAAAGAGAAAAACAAATATCGTATATTAATGCATACATGTGGAACCTAGAAAAATGGTACAGATGAACCAGTCTGCAGGGCAGAAATAGAGACACAGATGTGAGAACAAAGGTATGGACACCAAGGGGCAGGGGTGGGGGTGTGATGAATTGGGCAATTGGGATTGACATGTATACACTGATGTGTATAAAATGGATGACTAATAAGAACCTGCTGTATAAAACAATAAATAAAAATTCAAAAATTCAAAAAAAATATAAGTTATGACCACTTCCGTGGTTTCATGCAATGCCACCCACTCATGGACCCTTAGAAATACAAAGCAGAAATCTAGTACTCTCCCCTGTGGAATGGAGTTAAAAATATTCTTAGATCAAATCTCATAATACATCTATATTTCCTTGAAACTCTAAAGCAATAAGAAAGGGGAAAAGACTCAAACTGAACTAGAATCCATTATTTTAAGCCAGTAATGATTATATTTTATGACTTCTAGTCATTATTTAAATGAAAATAAAAGCCTATATATTTTTTTCAAGTTAAAAAAGTTTAGTTTCTATTTTATCCATTTAATAAAACTCCAGTGGAATGGTAAGCTGTAAACAACCAAGATTTCAGGTTTTGTCCCTTTGTATGCTACATTGTTTTATTGCTTTTTTAATAAAAGAGGAAAAATATATTTAACATTTTCACTCTAATTTTCAAGTTAAATTTATTAAAATTATAAGTGACTTATTATCTTGAAAGTGCATAAGCATTATAGGTAGCAAAATGCCTTATGTTTGTAGATATTCACACATCTAAAGGAATTGGATGCTACTGAATAAAATATAATTTTAAAAATATATAATATATTGTCAAAGCTTTAGACAATAATATAACCTATTATATTTTCTTCTTCTACCTTTGCCATTAATTCTTACCACCAAAAGGAAATCCATTTATCCATATGTATCACTGGAAGAGATGTGAAATAAGGAAGAAAAAAAAATGATAAGAGTCTGAGCTATTTGAGAGGTCAGTGCACATGAAATATTCTTAGGGGCTCTTATAACAGCTCTGCAATACCATAACATATTATTTCAAGTTGTTATTCTGTCTATGAGTATCTAGCTGATTTTAAAGTGGGGCTCTGTTAAATGGAGCAGCTTGTGCAGAAAGAAATACCCACGAGCATTCCTTCACACCTTATAACACCACCTCACTGGTTCATCCTTACTCTATGGCTGGAGACATGCCCAAAATCCACTAGAGGAAAGAATGACCAAATAATTGTCATAGAACTTTTCAAATTATCTTTTCCTGTAAATATATTGGTCATATGCCTTATAAAAAAAACAGCTCCCAAATTTGATATGATTTCTGCATTTTTTCTTACTATTATTTTGCTCTACCACTTCTAAGAATATGGATAATGTCTTTAACTGCTGAAGATACAGGAAAAGAAATGATTAACATTTTTGTTGTAAATATTAAGCACCATATATGGAAAAATTGTCTGATACAGTACAAAGTGTATAGAGATTACTAATTAATGTTAGTTTAACTTTTGGTTTAATGAAATTAGAAGTGTATTTGTATTCAAATTTCAGAATGAGAGCATCTTGTCTACTGTATTGGCAACATGATTTATTTTTTTAACTATTTTGATAGTTAAATATATGACTTTTCTCCTTAATTAATAAACTATATTAACGTATTTTCTAATTTTGTGTTACCCTTGCATTTCCAAAATAATACCCATGTTTAAAACTATATGATTCCTTTAATCTGCTTCTGGATGCTGATAATATTTTATTTAACATCTTTATTTTAATATTCATAAGTAAAATATAGTTTTAATTTTTGTGAAAACATGTTTTGTATTGATTTTATCCTCACATAATAGAAAGAATCAGGAATTTTTCTTTTTTTGATAATCTAGGAGAGTTTCAAAATCATTGGCATTATCTGTTCCCTAAATGTTGGTAAAATCTCTATGACATTCTCCATATATTCTGCTTTGGTTGAGGTAAAGGGATTGTTTTACAACTTTCTTTTTTGAAATTGTTCAGTTTGGATGTTCTTTTTCATCTAGTGTGTTTATAAAAATTATATATTCCTGAGAAAGTATCCTTTTTTAATGAAGTCTTCAAATTTACATAGATGATTAAGAAAAGTCTCATTATTTTTTTAATACGCTAGCCTATGTTTAGTTTCTACTACGCTGGATAAATTTTCCTCTTTTTTGTCCTTTAAATACGTAGCTTCAAGTCTCCTGATTCAGAAAAGTTGCATTGAATCCTATTATTTAATTTTTGTTTTATATGACTATTATGGGTTTTTCCTTTGAGATCAATTATGTTCATACTGAACACTGTGTTTGCTGTAGTGTGCTGTCCTCAGGGGGCTCGGTGGTTGATAAATCTCAGAACTCAGTCCTCTGGGAACTTCCTCAGCTGAAGAGAGCTCCTTTACCTAAGATTCATACACTCATCCCAGTGCAGCCTACCTCCAACTACTAGTGGATGCAGGTACATAAAGACTTGATCTATGGCTCAAATTGTTGATAACTCTGAATGGCCACCCCAGTTTCAGCATGCTCTACTGGTTCATCTGAAGCTTTCTTACGATTATATCACAGGACAAATTTTCCCTTTTGTTCACTCCTGTTTCTCTTCCTTTTCAGGACAAGTGGATGTCCTGATAGCTCTCTCCAGTAAACTTCCGGCATTCTCATTTCCAAAAAGGGCTCAGCTCGGGAGTAGCCAAAATAAGCAGACACTAAAATTGTATTATGGTGGTGGATTACTGTATTAGTTATCAACTGCTGTGTACCAAAGCTACTCAAAATTTGTCAGTTTATAACAACATTCATTGCCTCACAGAAATTCTGAGTTAGGAATCCAGAAGCACCTCAGCTATGTGGTTCTACATTAGGGTGTCTCAGGAGGTGGTAGTCAAGCTGTCAGGCAGGACTTCATTCATCTCAGGCTCCAGTGAGTCTGAAGGATCTGTTCCCAAGCTTTCTCATGTGGATGTCGGCAGGCCTCAGTTCCTCATTGGATATTGGGTAGAGAACTCAGCTCCTCGCCACACAGACCTCTCCAAGGGGCTGCCTCATTAAATGGCATCTGGCTTCCCACAGAGCAAATATCCAAGGGAGACAGTGAGAGCTCAAGACCAAAGCCACATTCTTTTATGAGCCTCATCTCAAAAGCAACACACTCAACATTTCTGCCATACGCTACGGGTCTTAGAGAGCAATCCTGGTATAGTGTAGGAAGGAGCTACACAAGGGTGTGAATAATAGAAGGCAGGGATCATCTGGGGCCACCTTGTAGGCTGCCTACAACAATTAGTCATGACAAGGCTGGTGTGTTAGTTACATGTTGCTCTGCAACCAACTACCGGAAAATTTAGTGGCTTAAACATTTATTATCTCATCATTTTTGTGAGTCAAGAATTTGGGTACAGCTTAGCTGGATCCTCAGTTTCTGAGTCTCTTAGAAGTCTGCAGTCATCTCAAAGCTCGACTGGAAAGGATTTGCTTCCTAGCTTACTCACATGCTTGCTGGCAGGAGTAGTTCCTCATGGCCTACTGAACTAAGGTCTCAGTTCCTTATAAATTGTTGGCTGGAATCCTTTCTCAGTTCTGTGTCATGAGGACCTCTCCATAGAATAGCTCATGACAAGCAGTGGCATCAGAGCAAGCAAGAAAAAAGGCAGGAGAGAATGGCAGCAAGACAAAAGTCACAGTCTTCTGTAACTGAATTATGAACAGGACATCCCATCATCTTGCCATATTCTGTTCACGAGAAGCAATCAGTAAGGTTTATCCCACACTCAAGGGGAGGGGATTATACAAGTGTGAAGATCTCTGTGAGCCACACTACAGCTGGAAATGTATTCTCCATCAGAGTTTGTAAGTAGCATTAGCTGCAGACACAAAATGGCTGTGTAATTATAAAAACTCACTGTTGGTGAACTAGAAGTTAGACTTGTAGGAGGAAATACTACTTTTTTATATTAGAAATCTATAAATCGGTCCTTTGAAAAATATGGAGGACACAGTAATACTAACAATAATGGAAATGAATGATTGTTGCTGGAGACAACTGATGCTTTGGAGAGAGACAATGTAGGGCTGAAAATGACTAACTATCAATTAAAGGTTGAAGATGGAAGCCAGTGGGCCTGCCTAGCAGCATATAAATCATATCTCCTGCAGCTGGAGGGCAAAGAAAACTGAGGAACAGGCTCATGACTTAATCAGAGCAGTTAACAGAGCTCTGAAGATGGTCAAATTCTCAACCTAGACATGTTTGTTAAGCCAAGTTCAGAACCTTGATGGGAAAGAACTGAACCCTTAAACATGGGATAGGAACATCTGGGTTAAATAATATTTAGTGATGACTTTTTCAGCAAGAAATATTCAAAGCCTAGATGTAATTCGAGGGATTTCAGAGCGATGTCGCCTACAGAGTAGCGATCCTGTTGTGCCTTTAATACTATCAGTAACAAGTTGTCTTTCCCAGTGCACTGGCCCTGGGTGGTGTGCCATCTTCAGTAAGTCCTAGTCAGCAAGTACCAAATTTAATACTAAAAGCTTAGGAGTGATTGGTATGTCACAAGCTGAGAACAAGACAATATTCTCAAGAAGGAAAACAGAGCAGAAATTCAAGAAGGAAAACGGTGTTATTTTGAAGACAAACTATGGAAATCTTCTTTCCAATTTTGCCAGCCACTACTGACAACTGAGGGCTGGGCAGTGTCTAACAGTAAGTTCAACTATCAGCCCAAATGTCACCATTGCCAAATAACTGTATTTTTCTGGGTCTCGGTGACCTTTTCAATTAATCAGGATAATATTATTTTCACCATGAACATTCTACAGAGGTTTAGAAAACCATTTATTTTGTATTAAAGTTATAGCCTTAGTACAGGAACAAAGAAAGCTATGTCTCCAATGCTCGCTCACAGAAAATGGGGGCATGTGTCAGAGAAAACGCTATCTGAGACGAGTTTTGCAAAATGTTAAAACAAAAGTGAGCAGAGGTTATATATAGAAAACTGAAAATAGGAATACTCTGAAGACCACCATTGTTAACCTTTGCCCCCTGCTCACGGGGAGGATGCGTTCACATTTAAGAAACTTGTTTGTGCTGCCTTCATATTTTGCTGTAAAAGAAGGAAAACATGCATAGAAATGTAAGCTCCAAATACTTACTAGCTGCCAACCCCTAGAAGCCAGCCCTGAAGCAATTTTCCAACCCTATTCGTTGATCTGGGCAATGAGTCCCCATGACACTCATCTGTTTACTCTTGCCAGGTCAGAAAGTCTTAACCTCACCACAGAGCCTTGCCCCCTCTTCTCAAGCTTCTTTTCAAGCTTCCCGGTCCAGGCATCCTAGAAGTGACACCTCAGGTCACCCTACTCCTGCTCTTGCCTATCTCACTGGACTGCACAGTTATTCTCTTGTTCTCCACTCTCAGCTATATGCTATTAACTGTTTCCTTTAAAGTCAATCTAGTTGCAAAAAAAGCCATTTCAACTTTTTGTAGAGTAGCGGTTAAGAAAAAAATAGACAAAACTGGGGGGAAAATATAGTAGGTGGATCTGAGTCACTCAGAACTGCCTTAACCATTCTTATCATAACCATTAATTCTGATAAGTAGATTGTAATAATATTCATCTGTCTTTGCTCCTCTAAAGAGCTCAAAGCATTTTAAGGAATCGACACATTATCTATATACTGAAAAAGAACCCCTAGGAATAAATCAGTGGGGATTTAAGAAACAAGTATTTTTCAAACACACTTCATTATTTGTACCATTTCCTTTTTATTCCCTTTCTGGACAGTACATGATAAAAGCCACCATCTTAATGTCAGATTTCTCACTGGGGTGAGAAGCCCATTTTTAGTTAACCTCCCTCTTTGAAGATTTCCCTTTTGGTGATTGTATTAGTTTTCTAGGGTTGTCATAACAAAGTACCTCAAAATAGGTGTCTTAACAGAAATGTATTGTCTCTCAGTTTTAGAGACTAGAAGCCCAAAATCAAGGTGTCAGAAGAGGTGGAGGGCTGTGAGGAAAGGCTCTATTCCACGCCTCTCTCTTTGGCTTGTAGATGGCTGTCTTCTCCCTGTGGAAGTGTAGCTGTGTCTTAACATCATCTTCTATGTGTGCCTGACTCTGTGTTCAAATTTCCCCTTATTATAAATAACCTATTATATTGGATTAGGACCCCACCCACTCCACTATGACCTCATCCTATCTTTTCTTTAATTGATATTTATTTTTACTGCCATTTTTTATTTAATTTTTATTGCAGTATAGTTGCTTTACAATGTTGTGTTAGTTTCTTGCTGTACAGCAAAGTGAATCAGTTATACGTATATATATACCCACTCTGTTTTAGATTTCCTTCCCACTTAGGTCACCACAGAGCACTGAGTTCCCTGTGCTATACAGTAGGTTCTCATTAGTTATCTATTTTACACATAGTAGTGTATATATGTCAGTCCCAATGACCTCATCCTATCTTAACTAATAATATCTATAATGACCCTATTTCCAACTAAGGTCACGTTCTGAGGTACTAGTAGTTAGGACTTCAACATACAGATTTTAGGAAGACACAATTGAACACTTAACCGTTATGTTAAAGCTTGATACAATTTTTAAAATACTCATCAGTGGGAAGAGAAAAAAAGATAGATTAAAACGTGAGAGCTAGAGACAGAGGTTTCCGACTCTATTATTTTTACTGTGTAGCTTCACAACCTTGAAAAATTCCAAGAAGAGCAGTTTTATATGTACAATTGTAGGTTCCTTTATGTGAACTTTAAGCTGTAAAACAGATCTTAGGGCAGCTCATCAAATTACAAGGCTCACCAACGCATTCCTGAAGTTCTTTTTAATTCTACTGCTTGTATCAGATGATTTAATATTTGAAAATTATCTTTCTAAATAACAGACAAAACAGTATCCATTAACTGTGGTAAGATAGGCCTATGACTGTGATAGAAAAAGATTCAAGAGAGCAAATGGAATTTCTGACTCTAATAGCAAAAAACCTAACAAATACTCATAGATCCTTTCTACAGAACACATGACAAATCCTAAATTCCTTTCATTATTTTGTTTACTTTCATAAACCATTTGTTTGGACCAACTGATGAAGAGCTAATAGTTTTTTTCTTTCTCACCAACTAAACCAACTAATTATTTGGATGCCATGAAACCATGCAAACCTAATGCATATACACTTTTAAAGGTAGAACCTGCTTAGAAATTCAGTTTAATAAAGAAAGCCATCCCCCTTACATTTACACCTGCCTTGTGTAAATTATATAAAGAACAAAGTCAGGGATTGACTGGTGGACATCTGAGTGATGAGTGTGTAACACGTGAATTAAAGTTTTGATTTTCAATTTAGGTGATAACCCTAGAATGCTGATAACACTTTCTTTGTGTTAAAAGTGCTAGTAAATTAAATATTATTTTGATAGAAAGTATTTTGTAATTCAATAAGACTGTCAAATTTAATTAACATTAGGGCCATTTCCCCTCACCTGTTCTACTGGTTAATATTTATCCTGATATTTAAATGTATAAGGTGAAAATATTATTTACTTTCCTCACTTCTCAGTTACACAAATTTGTTCATTCGAAATGTTTCATTCAACATATTTTCTAGAATGTTCTTTCTAACTTAATGTCAAAGTGATGTCAATCCTCCTAGCTCATTTTTATGTGGCCTCAAATAAATTCTTATTTAAAGTACACGCTTCCCAAACTACATTTCATAAACACTTGATGTATTAATGGGGATATAACCTCTGTCTTAGTTCTTTCCCTTGACACTAAAATGATAGAGAGAATCTACCACATTGAGAATTACAGCTCCCATATGTAAACTGGCCATTTTATATTAGGCTTTATAGATTTATCTTTAATCCTTAAAGCAATCCTATCAGTTTAGGCTCTTTGATTATAAACAACAATGACAAATATCAGGTGTCTTTAAATAAACAAATATAATAAATAATTGATTTATGTAAACAAAAGCCCAGAAGTAGGTGTGGCTTCAGACAAGTTTTGATCTGGAGATTCAGTCATTTCATCCCATCTTAATCTTGCTTTTAAGGTGCATTCTGCAAAGCAACTGACAAGGGATTAATCTCCAAAATATACAAACAGCACATGCAGCTCAATATCAAAAAAAAAAAAACAAACAACCCAATCAAAAATGGGTGGAAGATCTAAATAGACATTTCTCCAAGGAAGACATACAGATGGTCAGGAGGCAAATGAAAGGATGCTCAACATCACTAATTATTAGAGAAATGCAAATCAAAACTACAGTGAAGTATGACCTCACACCAGTCAGTATGGCCATCATCAAAAAGTCTACAAATAATAAATGCTGCAGGGGGTGTGGGGAAAAGGGATCCCTCCTACACTGTTGGTAGGAATGTAGATTGGCACAGCCCCTATGGAGAACAGTGTGGAGGTTCCTTAAAAAACTAAAAATAGAGCCAATATGTGATCCAGCAATCCAACTTCTGGGCATATATCAAGAGAAAACCATAATTTGAAAAGATACATGCACCCCAATGCTGCAGCACTATTTACAATAACCAAGACATGGAAGAAACCTAAATATCCATCAACAGATTAATGGATAAAGATGATGTGATACATATATACAATGGAATACCACTCAGCCACAAAAAAGAAATAATGCCATTTGCAGCAACATGGATGGACCTAGAGATTATTAGACTAAGTGAAGTAAGTTAGACAGAGAAAGACCAATATCATATGATATCACTTATATGTGGAATCTAAAAAATGATACAAATCAACCTATTTACAAAAAAAAACAGACTCACAGACTTAGAAAACAAACTTATGGTTACCAAAGGGAAAAGTGGGGGGTTAAATTGGGAGGTTGGGATTAACATATGCACACTACTACATATAAAATAGAGAAACAACAGAGACCTACTATATAGCACAGGAAACTCTACTCAGTACTGTGTAATAACCTATATGGGAAAAGAATCTGAAAAAGAATAGATACATGTATAACTAAATCACTTTGCTGTATCCTGGAAACTAACACAGTATTGTAAATCAACTATACTCCAATATAAAATAAAAAAAATTTTTTTAATAGCATAAAGGAAGGGTAAACATATAAGCAGAATCTTTGGAGAGGAAGCTGAACAACTATGGGGAAATGAACAGAAGGGTCTGACAAGAAAATATTGTTGCTGTGTGCTTAGTGGATTCTCAGATATGATGAAAGGCACTGTCTTAGTTTGGGCTGCTATAATAAAGATCCAAGTAGTTCCTCAGCATTACATCTTTCCTTCCTCTCACCTGGGATCCTCCTTCAAATTCTATAGGATGAGTAGAAGAAAAGGAATACACATGTATAACACACACTTCCTCTTTTCCTGATTCTAATGCTGGAATCTCTTACATTAGTCAGTAACATCAGTGTTCTTGGGAGAAACTGAATATACAAACAGACATTGGGCAGACCATATATGACAAGAGAACTCTGACTCACAATCTCTGCAGCAACTAGTCCAGAAAGTCAAACGACACCTCTGTAGCAATAGGCAAAAAGGTAAAAAAAAATTTGGTCAATGATTGTCATCTTCTCTAATTTTTCCTCCTGCTTCCAACTCAAGACCAACCAGGAAAACCCAAATATACTCTCCCATCAATCACATAGAATACTTAGCTTCTGGGTGGCCTGATTTCAGCTTTTTCCTTCTGCCAAAGAAAATTACACCAGACTTTTCTGATGTAAAAATTATTCAAAACTATCTCAGTAGAGGTCAAGACCATTGGAAGAGAAGAGTGTAACCGAACTAAGCTCTCTGAAACAAAAGGTGGAAGGATTTTTAAATACTGGGATGAGCCAATGTAACAACATTGGAGGATGTTAACAGGGAGGTAGGTCATTGTGATTAAGCTACCTGTGTTTACTAATTGTTCTATCAAACTTAAGCTCCTATGCTCCCAGAGACTGGGAGACAAGGGCCCTGTCTTTTTTTTTTTTTTTTTTTTTTTTTTTTTTTTT
>NW_006792454.1:531559-545850 GCF_000442215.2 Lipotes vexillifer
TTTTGCAGTACGCAGGCCTCTCACTGCTGTGGCCTCTCCTGCCGTGGAGCACAGGCTCCGGACGCGCAGGCTCAGCGGCCATGGTTCACGGGCCCAGCCGCTCTGCGGCATGTGGGATCTTCCCAGACCGGGGCACGAACCCGTGTCCCCTGTATCGGCAGGTGGACTCTCAACCACTGCGCCACCAGGGATGCCCTACATGATTTTTTATAGCAAAATACACTTATATATCCTGGCTCCTCCCTTACCTCTTCGGAGCAGTTCCTCGAAGGTATCTGAGCGGATGGCTCCCAGGCTACAGTCTTCAGTAAGCTCTCCAAACAAAACTTAACTTGCAACTTTCAGGCTGTGTGTTTTTTATTCAGTCATCAATCCTTAGACATTTCCAGATATTTTTCTATAGAATGACTATTGAATTTTAAAAATAAGTTAGGTCTAAGGACAATGATATCTCTTCATATTTCAATTTAATAAGGAAAGCATTCTACTGATGTAAATTTAGGAATATTATTTATATCTATTTTAATTGGCTGTGAGTGTTTACCCTTATCTCCATCTTGGCTCACCAAGAAAGTCCTGCAAAATATACATAAATTATACAATATGCTATGAGTTAATAAATAAAAAATTACAGAGAGAAGGAGAAGAATCCATAGTGATACAAGAGTGACACTTATTTTAAATAGGGTGATAAGAGTACGTTTCATCAAGAAGGTGAAATTTAAACAAAGACTTAAAGAAATTTAGTCATGCAGCTATCTGGGGTAATATTATCCCAACCTTGCAACTGTAGTTTGTGTTTTGGGGGTATAGTAAAGAGTCCAGCATGGCTGGAATAGGGTGATTTTAATGCATTTGGTGGGGATGGAGGCATGGGGGGTAAGGTGATAGGCAATGGAATGAGGAGATGTCAGATGACATAAGATCTATGAAGGCAAATGGAAACACTGGCTTTACCTGTGAAGGAAATGGAGAGCTAGGGGCAAAATTATCATTCAAATAATTTCATGTGATAAAGAGGAAAGAACCCTGTCACAGAAGTCAGTACCTAGCCTCTTCTAAATGCTGGTTCTGACACAAACATGGAAGAATTCCTTTAACTAGACACTACTGCAGTTTCTTTACTGGTAAATATTGGGCTAGGCAATTTTTTTTTTGCGGTAGGCCTCTCCCGTTGCGGAGCACAGGCTCCGTACGCACAGGCTCAGCGGCCATACGCACAGGCTCAGCGGCCATGGCTCACGGACCCAGCCGCTCCGTGGCACGTGGGATCCTCCCGGACCGGGGCACGAACCTGTGTCCCCTGCATCGGCAGATGGACTCTCAACCACTGCGCCACCAGGGAAGCCCAGCCCCTGGGCTAGGCAATCTTGTAAGCTCCCTTACTGTTATGGTTTGGCTGCTCCCTGCTTGAAAGCCCATACTCGAGTGGTGAGTGTCAGTAGGAAAGAAAAGCTGTTTTATTCAGGAGGTCCATAAACTGAAAGAAGGCTTTCTCATGTCCAAAAACCAACTCTGAAGATTCTGCGGGACCATGAAAGTGGGGTTCCTAGTTCCTAGAGAAGAACTCAAAGGTATTGTTATGAATATTCTTTGAGGAGAAACCAGGACCCTGCCCCAGGGCTTCACTCTTGTTTCTTGACTGCTGTTCCTTTGTTTCTCCATTCCCTTCCTTTCTTGATAAGCAATTGCTTGAATCTGCCCTTTGGAATTCAGGGAAGGTCAAGGAGGCTGAATGAAGCCTATTTTCTACAAACAAGAAAGGCACCATCACGGAAAGGACTGGTAACCAGGAGGGCCTCACAGGGTCCTGCTCTGTTTCATTATCTCTCAAGAAAACTCTGCTATGTGGATAAATCTATATCGAGTTGGAGGAGACCCAGTTCCTCAGATGAGTGGAGGACTGACTAATGTAAAACCTTAATGTTATGGCAGTTGGAAAAAACGGCCCAATGTTTCTTTATTCTTGCTAAATTTTCAACAAGCTTTTAAATTACAATTTTTTAAAAAAATTTGATTCTGATTAAAGTTTCAATGCATCAGGAAAGAGTTGCCAAGACAAACTGTTCCAAAGAAAACACTTTTTGGTGGCTTATGTGGGAATATTTCCAAAAAGTAATATAGACTCCTGAAAAGACAGGATCAAAACTCTCCAGGAGTCTGGGTGCTAAGCCCATTATTGCTTTCTAGGTGCTACTATTAGCATAGCATAGCAAAGTCGATCAATGCATTTTGGTCATTAATCCCCTCAACTATTAACAGGGGACAATGTGAGCTTCTAAATGAATTTCTTGAGCTAGATAAGGGACTCATTATAATGAGAAGAACAATTTGTTTTAGCAAGGGGAAATAGGATTTTTTTTGAAAAACACATCTATCTCTTCACTCTCACATTTAACCTGATTGTAAAGGATGTGATTATTGACTCTTTTCTGTAAATTTTATTTAATACTTTTTTGTATTTTCCCACCACTTTTGGACTGCAAAATTTCCCACCACTTTTGGATTGCAAAAGCAAGCAAAAGTTTCCTTCAATTTAAAATGTTGTCAGTTTTCTACAATATACATTGCAGGAATATGTGTTTCTCTCTTACTATTATTGGTGGTGGGGAACCTCTGTTTAAACTTAGTGAAGTCTCAGAGGTGGTTGATAAACTAATTTCCAGAAAAAAATGAAAACGAAAAACAACTACTGTAAGGGCTTAAGGCCCACTTGCAAAGGTTATGTTAAAATAAAGCCAGAGGGTATGGAAAAGATTCATTATAGCATGCCACATCTCTCCCAAGTAAAAATTAACTCTAAGAGAGAGAGAAAGAGAGAGGAAGAGAAAAAATAAAAATAAAAAAAAGGAAGCTGCAACGGCTGCTGTTCCTATAATAAGAAGCAGAATTTTATGCTATTATCTGTTTGATGGTTTAAGCAGAATAAAGTGACACACATCTTGAAATGTGAGAATGAGGCAGAATAAGAGAATGTTCGTAAGAGGAGGAATTTCAGGCACCCATGGGGCTTCATATAAAACTCATTTGCACATAGACAGGGCTCTCTTATGGATGATGGATAAATGAAATTCCCAGCTACCAGTGTATTTCTTTTTATACTAACAAGACAGGAGAACAAAATCCAGGCTAAAATCACTTTGAAAATTAGAGCAATTTCTAAATGAATTGCACTTCTAAATGATTAGACAGTGACTTTTGGACATCTCCCTCAGGTCACTAATGCAGGTACTCTTATCAGTTACTCCTGTGATATTCAGTATTCTTTAACAGTATTGTCCAATGAAGCAAAAAAAAAAAAAAATGAAAATGGCCTCTGAGTTTTAATCAATACATGAAAGCCTTCAACTAAATTTTACATGAGAGAAAACATATATGGACTTGAATCTTTCAAGCAAAATCTTCCTGGAAAGGAGAGATGTGGGGAATAATTTAAAACAACAAAAAAAGATCAGTCAATTAAAATGTACGAGCGCCATCTGGTGTAGGAAATAAAAACAAACAGCCTTTAGCAGTCAAATGAACTACCCTTTTGCGGGTTCATCTCAGTGCAAGGGGGTTACAGTGGGACTCAAAACAGTAAATTTTAAAATAGAATTCACTTTGTGTCTAATACTCAGATGTGACTAATTAGCATTTGGTTTAGAACTCAATGAACCTAGGGAAGTGAGGTTGGTTAAAGCAGTGAGTTTGCCATTACTTATATATTGTCATATTTCAGGCAAAGATTTACGTTGTAACTCAAGAATTCATATATTTGCTGCAGTTTTACACTCTCATATACTTCATTAAATCTTCCCTGATATGTGAAAAGTATATCTACACTTGCAGAAGCAATTCCTCTTTAGAGATATAGGAGAAACAGATGGGTAGCCTATCTTTAAGGAAGAAAATTTGACGCTTATAATGCTAATGTGCTAAGATAAATTTAGCAATGCATTTTTTAAAAAGGAAATATAAGTAGTGGTATTTGACTGTCTTGGAAATTTATGCACTTATTAATAGAACCTGAAAACTATACTGCACTCCATCTGGCTCTGCAACTGATTTTTACTACATGTATACATTTAAAATGTAATAACTCACCCTGTTCTCTTATGTTCCCAGTATACTCTGAGCTACAGCCGTTTTTTTGGCGATTTCAAAGACCAACAGAATATTCCACAAATGAGAATACATACTTACTACTCAAGAACTGTCAGCCCTCTGATATCAAGCAGTCTTTAGGCATGCTCTCTGTGGTTTGGCTGTATGAATGAGTCAAATAACATGACTGTTTCTTTCTTTGAATAAATGCATTTCGCAAGATTTTAGCTATGCTCTTTTCCTACAGATATCTAAGTAATAGGCAGTACAAAACACAGCCATAAAAGGCATGAAAGGATAAGTGATATATCTCTTGTCATATAGAATAAGAGATTTGAATAGTATAGTCTATGTTTCTTTTGTTATTAAAAAGCTGGACTTTTATTAAAAGATAAAAAATATTTAAATGGTGAAAAACTGAGTCATTAGAATGATCTACCTTTTAATCTCTGATAACAGACTATTGCTTCAAAAATGACTTCACAAGATGATGATGTTGGCACCTAATGTTTAAGCAATGATGAGAGGTTTTGTGTGTTTTCCACTTGCAACCCCAAGCAATTATCCCTTCCAGAAAAGAACTGGACCAAGAGACACTAGGGGAGCTGGCTAAGCATGCCTTCCTCGTGTCCCATGAGAGAAATGATAAATGTGGCAGAGGAGAGGACTGACTGCTGGGAGTGCAATGTCTCAGCACCTGGCAGCCTGCTCTAACTTCAGGGCTGAGGCTGGCTTAGAGCAGCAAGGGGCAGGAGGGGGCTTGAATGCAACGCAGGCATCTAAAACGTTTCCTCAGAAATGACGCTATTCACACCAGGTTACAAGTTCAGAAGTGGCTCATATGGAACTGAAGTTTTGACGTAAAACAAGATAAAAAAAATTCAGTACCAAATTTTTCTCCTGGAATTTAGGAATAACGACATTAGCTATATTGCACTAAATGTCTACTGCATTCTGGAAATGGCTCAGGCATGAAAAGGTTATGTTGTTTGCATAAAATCAAAAGCCAATTCAAGACATACCCTAATAGTAATAAATATAAAAGTAGGGGAAATGTCTTCTTGGAGTACATAAATTTGCAAGAAGTATATTTTTTGCTTTGAAACATGCATTCACTACTTAATAAAAATCGATGAGCAAATTTTTCCTTTTCCTTTTTTTTTTTCCAGTTATCAAGAGCTTTGTGTCCTAACACAAAATATAAGATTGCTTAGAGGCTCATTATGGCAGCATCAATTCTGCAGTCATATTACAAACATTTTTTTTTCAACTTTCCCATGATTTGTACTTGAATATAGGTTGATTTTTGCAAACTTAAAGGTACATGTCTTATGACTTTCATAAAATTTTCTAGCATTACCTTTAACATTTAGGAACTGTGTCCTAAATTAAATTTTTTCTTTGTGGTGGTTTGGCCTTTTTCTTATTTTTTTCTCTAAATTCTGATTAAATTTCTGTTAATTCCAAAGTTTCTTATTTTAGATGCTTTTGTCAGCACTAATGATATAACATTAATTATGAACATCTGGATGAAATTATTATGTAAATAAAGTTTTAAATTATAAGAGTAATATTTACAAAAATATACTGAGGAACTACTAGGCTTACAGGATACTAACAAAGAACATTAGATATTACTTTTTACCAGTTAAAACTATGTTATCATGTAACAAGAACAACAACCAACAATACACCAGCCACAAAAAAGATTTGCAGCACTTCAAGTTTTATGCATAAAGTGAGAATATTAATGTATCTATATCCGAACAGTTTGAAGTTCACATAATCCAAGTTAGATAAATGTGACCTACATAGCACTGAATGTTTTATAAACATTAATTCAGTTAAATTGACAAAGGCTCTTATGAAGCAAATGACATTATACCAATTGATGGATGTGGAAAATAAAACTCATAGAGTTTAAATGAGATCTGCAAGTTGAAACAGTTAGTTACTGACAGATCTGTGATTTGAACCTACTTCTCTCTGCTCATTCCGCTGCTCAACACTGAGTTTTAAAACCTGGCCCTTACTATTGGTACAGTTCAATACTGAGCTACATATTACCAAAGAAAAAGGAGAAACTGACATAAGAGAAGTTCTTTAGGAAGATTATGACCTTCGAGAGAGAAACCTATACACACACACACAAGTAAATACACAACTTTATATAATAAAGTTGATAATATATAACTTTAGTATGTTGGTATGTGGTGAGGAGTTGTAATCAGCTGAAGGATCCCTGCTGTCAGTCTGATGGGGAGGAATGCAAGCTAACATAAAATTATAATGCATAGTAATGAGAAATTTGATAAAGTTTCATGTAGGATCCTGCAAAAACACACAAAAAAAGCAATTAATGTAGTCTTGGGTTTGGGGTACATTTTTTAAAACATCCCCCAGGGTAAATTACCTGAGAAAAATTTTGAAGGTCAAGTAGAAATTATGCAGGTGAAGAGAATGGAGGTGTAAAAGGCATTAGAGACATAGAAAATAGCACGTAAAAAATTTCAGCAGTGAGAGAGCAGGTGATAGTTGGTGAAATTACAGTTTAGTTCCTGACAACTAATCTATAGAGTATGTGTTAGGGTGTGAAGAGATGAAACCAGACATGGAAACTCGGACAAGTCGGGGAGGGCTTTTTATATTTAAGACAATTTGGAGTCATGGAATATTTTAAGCCAGGGACTGACAGGTCGAATTGACAACAATATAGAAACATATTAGAGGGTCTTGTCATGAGAAGTAGAGAAAAGGGATAAGATTTTTTTAATTAGCCAGTCAAGAAAATGATGAGCCTTGAATGATGGATTAAGACAAATAAATTTCTAGTATATATGACACACAGTGATATAAAATGATCCACTAATGGTAATTGAGTGAAACATATATTTATCTATATTTCATGTTTAAAATTTTCATAATAAATAGAATATATAAATACCACCTATAATAAAAAATTAACTGGTAATATAGTATTCATTACATTGTGATAAAAAGTTATTACTGATAAATACAACAATATGAAAAGATGTGTTAGATGAGATACACTGGATGATTTCTAAAATCCATTAGAACTATCAATTTCTACATTATGAACTTTTTATAGCTCTATGAGAAAGAGTCACAGACTCTCTTTAAATAGTTTTTAAATGATGTAATTAACAAAGAACATGTGGGAAGGAAAGCAAAAGTTTCAGTGTTTCAAAAATAAACAAGATTTTATTTAGAAATGGAGTTTATTAAAATTTTCTCCAACTAATGAAGTAAAGGAAGTAAAGAATGATGCATAAATAAACCATTTTAATGCTTAATGAGTCTACAATGTTCTGGATTTTATTTTAAGAAAATGTACCATGTTTTTATATTTTGATGTTTTTTGTACCTGTCGTTATTTTAAAAACATTTATTTAGTATATCAACCCTTTTGTTTTTCTACAGTTTTACTTCAGAAGTTATCAAAAACACCATCAGATGTATAGATAAAATTCTGATGCCATGTCTTGCATAAAGAAGTTGTTAACATTTATGCTCTAGGAAGTAATACTATATCTTCTGCTACTAAACTATGAAAAAACTCTGAGAGTGTACTAAGAAGCCAAAATGTCAAAGCCCAAAGCAAGAATTCAAAAATTCTTTATTAACACTTAGTATGTGACTTAGATGCATAAGACATGAAAGTACATAGGTTTTGGGAAAGGGAGTCACAGAAATGTAAATTCTCTACATTGTGTAAGGGAGAGGTAAGCTTCAAGATCACTGTATTCACACTAATGATACAGCAAACAAATATGTTTGTTTAAACTTTTTTTTAACTTTAAGGAAACAGGTATAGACAGATAGAAGACATATAGAATAACAGCACTGGAGGAGCATGCAAGAAAACAAAGAAGCTATAGAATGTTCAAGAACTCTGAGTCTTCCAAGAAACTTTTTTTGTTTTTTTGGCCATGCCACCCAGATTGTGGGATCTTCGTTCCCTGACCAGGGATTGAATCCAGGCCCTTGCAGTGAAAGCACAAAGACCTAACCACTAGACCACCAGGAAATTCCCCAAGAGACTCTTTTTGGCTTTACACAGCACAACTTATACCAGTCTTTAACTCTGTGAGGCAATAAGTGGTGCTAAATAATTAAACATAAAAAGTTGCATATCCAGCTTTAACTATGTATATGTAGTTATTGGATATATAATTATTTGAACACATGACTCCTAATAGATTGGTAACTATTATACTAAATATATATAAGAATTATATATAAGATACATCTGTAAGAATTATATACAAGCTTCTACAGGAGGACAGTAGAATGGAATTTTTCCCACTCTGGGAGGGTTGAAAAGACTTATTTGTGATACATTTAGAAGGAAGAGTTTGAGTTTAATGATAGAAGACCTAGGGAGTTAGGTATATTCTCTAAAAATAAACAAATAATTTAATTAATTAAAATTAAAACTATAGTCTTCTTTCTAACCAGTGAAATAAACTAAATTTTAAAATCTTCTTTACTGCTGCATACTACCAGAATGTAAGAGTATAGAAAAAGAATGAAACTTCTTTAATTTAATAAGGCACAGTGAATAAAAATCCAAAAGAATGATCCTTAATGGTGAAAACATTCAAATGTCAAATAGAACTCAAAGATGACCACAAGGGCTTCCCTGGTGGCGCAGTGGTTGAGAGTCCGCCTGCCGATGCAGGGGACACGGGTTTGTGCCCTGGTCTGGGAAGATCCCACATGCTGTGGAGCAGCTAGGCCCGTGAGCCATGGCTGCTGAGCCTGCGCATCCAGAGCCTGTGCTCTGCAACGGGAGAGGCCACAACAGTGAGAGGCCTGCGTACCGAAAAAAAAAAAAAAAAAAAGAAAGATGACCACAAATATACAACTTCATAGCATTATGCTAAATATCCTAGTTAATACAATAAGGAAGAAAAAACAACAATATACTCAGGAGGATAAACACAAAATCAACATAAAGAAATCAACAGCTTCCAAAAGAACAGTAATGCCCAATTAAAAGTGATGGAAAATTACAATAGTAATTTAAGCTTTAAAATATATAGGAATTAACATAAAATAAATAAGGACATTTAATAAAAAGATATCCACATGAAAAATGGATTCTGCATGGGAATCCTATATTCTGCTTGGGAAGACTCGATATTTTTAAAATAGTTCTTTTTATAAATCAAAGGTAATTAAAATAAAAATGAATGATACAGTTTATGCATCTTGACCTCCAGCTTCCAAAGCTCTTCTGGAAGAGAGAAATTAGGGGGGAAAAAAAAGCATAGATTTTAAAAAAAAGAACAGAGATTTGTCATACCAGGGATAAAAAAAAAAGGAGAAATTAAAAGAATAAAATATTGCCTAGGAGTAAACAAAGTAACTGTCTTAGTTTGGAGTGCTATAAAAAATTACCATAGACTGGGGTGGTTTAAATAACTAACATTCATTTCTTGTAATTCTGGAAACTGGAACTCCAAGATCAGGGCACCAGCATAGTTAGGTTCTGGTGAGGACTCTTTTCAGGTTTGCACACTGCCTACAGAAAGAAGGCCCGTGTACCGCAAAAATAAAATAAAATAAAATAAAAAATAAAAATGGGAAAGATAGGCTTTTCAATTTATAACACTAGAATAATTTGTTACCCATATAGAATTTTAAAAATAGGTGAGAGGTTTACTTTACAATATACAAAATTAAATTTTACGTGGTTAAAAAGCTAAGTGTGAAAAGAATAAATATTAAAAAAAAAATAGAAGAAGAAAATTGTAATTTTGGTGTGAGGATACTATTTCCTAAGCCACATATAGCCAAGAAGTCACAGAGAAAAAGAATGACAAATTTAACTGCAGAAAAAAATAAGTATCTTCTTTAACAGAACTATAAATTATGAGATTTCTGGTATAGTTAAGAACTTGTGCTATGATTGGCAGAAATATTTGCTAATGGCATAATATGTAATGGATTAATATCCAAACTATATGAAAAGCTCCAACTAATCAATAACAAAAAATGTAAACCTAAGAGAACCTAACAGAAATTCATCAGAGTATTGCAAATGGTTGAGTTTTCAGATTGTAGTTATTACAGTCTATGATCTCTTTCGTGTAAGAGTCAAATACGAGAGAAATAGAAAGTGAAAGTTAAAATAAGTTATTTTATGCTCTCGATCACTGCTGCCCAATATGCGAGCCACATATGTGATTCTAAAACTCCAGTAAGTACATTTCAAAAGGTAAAATTAAACAGGTGAATTTCATTTTAATTTTAATAAATTTAAAATTAATTTTAATACTATAACCAAAATATTATCATTTCAACTTTTAACCATTATAAACATTATTAATGATATGTTTACACTCTTTTTCTTACTAGGTGTTCAAAATCTGGCATGAAATTTACAAATACAGCACATCTCAATTAGTACTAGGGACATTTCAAGTCCTCAATAACCATACACACATGTGCTTTGTGTCTACCACATTGAACAGTGGATCTCTGCATTGCATTCGGTCAGACATGATATTCACCAGTGCTTCCTTGAGGTCAGTGCTCTGCACACAGGCTTGTGGAGCACGCTATGACACAGAATCCTCTGTTACTGCCACCACAGCTAGCATCAAAGATTGGCACCGAACCATCTGCTATGCTCTCATTACTGCATATTTAGCACAAAGGTCTGAATGACACCAACATTACAAACTTGTTTTGATTAACAAAAGGCAGCATGGAATCCTAGAAGAAGAATTAATGCTTGTGATCAATAAATATCTGTTGAATGAATGTTGAATGAAAGGGAATGGGTTTAAGGAAACATAGCCTACTTATGCAATTAAATATGTATGATCTTGATCAAATCATTTTGTGTCTTTCAACCCCAGAGTTCATAGCTTTAAAATACCTACCTAAGAAGGCAGTAAAGCTGTTGGAGGAACCAATAGGATGATTTTCTAAATTTCCTTATTTATGCTACCTTCTTGAAGGTAGTGAACAACTTGAAGACATATATAGAATTCAAGGAGTATAGAGATATTTTTAATTTTTAAAAAATGTCAAAGGAAAATTAAGATAGGAAAATTAAAATGATAGCAAGGCTAGAATCAGAGTTCAATGTGCTACCATACAGTTCTTTAGAATTATATGAATTTTGCCCTCCAAATTTAACTTAGAGTGTTTTTAAATTTTATTTATTTATTTATTGCAATCAGAACAATGAAAAATAAAAAACCAACATAATTTGATTAACAAAGCTCTATCTGTAGGGGTTGTAAGTATGGCTCAGGTCAGGCTCTCTGAGAATGAATCCTGGGCACACCACATTGTATGTTTGTGACATTGGGCTTATCTGCACCTCAGTTTCTTCAAGAAAAAGAGGATAATAATTATTTACCTTATAGGTTTTTTGAGAAAATTAAATATCATATGCAAAGTTTTTGGGTGAATGTATATAGTTAGTGTGATATGTTAGCTGCCATTTTTTTTATCCATCAGATTACAAATACAGAGATAATGCATATGTAGCACCCAGAAAAATGCCTGGCATACAATAGTTATTTAATATATAGGCTATTTTATATAGGTATATATATTTTAAAAATCTTAAGCAAAGCTGTGGTCAGCACATTTTAATAAATGCTGAAAAAACATTGCCAGAGTAGAGGACATAAAAGAAGTCTCTTTAACTAATAGAGGTAAGTTTATCTTTTTGTAAGAAGAGGTCTGGATTGCCATTTCTGCTGATGCTGCTGAGGTTGCAGCCATTTCGCCTTTGTAGATGAGCACATGAAGAAAAATCTCAATGAGAAGTACCTAACGGGGGCTCTAAAGTGAAATACAGAAATGGATTGACAATCTGAACAAATTTGTCCTTTCAGTAAGTGACCACTGTAAAAGAGTGCCATATTGTCAAAGGTAATTATCATTCTTAAAGTCCTTCTCTTTGTTATGCTACATAAAATTCTATCCTACAACATTCTCCTTTACAGTCTTAAATACCAACTTGTTGTGCTATCAATTTAGAGGCACTCTATAAAGCACTGTTGATTGAGTTGAATACATATGCAGATTGTCAAATTCCACTATGATTTACCACCTAAAGGAAAACAGAAACATGTGTAATAATTGGCCAAAGTTTACATTTTAGCTATTAACAAAATAAGCTTTTCTGTCCCTTCCAAAGGATAAATTGCTCCTGTATGAAAAGTTTATATTTATGAACAATTCAGACAGTAATGACCTTGGACGCTAAAGTTTATATATGACAGGCTTGCATGTCACCTATAAAGGTCTGCACATAAAAAGTATGTGATTTACAAATTGAGTGTATAGTTCTCTTTCTTACACCAATTCCCATTTGTAAGTAGAACTTGCAGGAAACATCTTGGATAGAATTATGTGCTGTTTTCATTTTCCCAGCTCATTAAAAACCTCCATCTTTAGTATAATCCCTCTCAGGCTTTGCTGGGCTTTCACTGCAATTTGCAGATACATATACTGTACTGTGTTTGAACATTTTAGAGTCTCTCCTAACATGAGTAACTGCTCTTACCATGGAAAGGGAGAGTGAGGCTGATAGGTTTGTCTTTCAGAGTATAGGGACCCTAATCAGAGAAACAGCTTTGTATTGTCCCCAGATTCCTTTCCTTCAGGGGAAAAACAAATAGAAATACCCCCTAATAATTTTTTACCCTTTCCTCAATTTCAAGCTTGAATTCTATATTCCCCAAAGTTTAGGAAATTTTTTTTTCATTTAAAATCAATTCTTAACTTAAATTTGTTATTCACTGATTATTTACTAATTTTTCTGCAGTGCACTTTCAGTATGTTAATGTGGACATTCACACATTACAGGTGGAAGGGGTAACTGCACAAATTTTCTGGATGCAAATTTGAAAATGTATATTGAAGTCTGTAACCACCCACAGCCCTGTTATTCATGGATTCCACTTTTGGTGCCTCAAATCACTTATGTACATGGAGGTTTATGTAATAATGCCACACATGTATCTCAAATTGACTGTGCATCTGGAAATTGGTCAAATCATTCTTTGTAATTGCTCCAAGTGAGAAACAAAATATATATTCAAAAAAACAAGAACTGATTTAATTATGGTCTATACACATATTGAGAAATGTATGTGTTAAGAAATATTGTAGAAGGATGAATACTCAAATAGAAATAATTTCCTAAAATTTAAAACATGTACATTATACAAATATAATCCTGAATATATGTAAAGAGACAAATATGATTATGCATTCAAAATTTTAGTAGTGGTTATCTCTGTTTTGTTTTGTTTTATAGATTTTTACTTCATTTGTGATTTTTTTGTAGTTTCTGAATTTCCTATCATAAAGAGGCTTTTCTCTGCGGTTATAAAAAAAATTATCACTACTCAGAGGGTAGAAATGATGCAGTAAAGGAATCTGCTTCCAATACTGTGGTAAGCATGTTATAACAGCTTCTCGCACATAGAGAAAAAAGTAAATGCGTTTACAATACCCAGGGCACATTGTTTATTTCACTTGTACTGTGACCCTTTAACCTAGTTCAAATCCAGGAACTTTAGGCAAAACCAGAAGGCAAAATCCTTCTCTATAATCTCAATATCACTTTGCGTTGATGAGGATCCCCTGACTCTCCTATCTGTCCTTGCATTTATATACTCAGTATTTCTGTTTGTCCTAGTTTCACTTTACTTTTATAGCTTCAAAATGATGAAACATAGAAATCAGGCATCCCCACCTTCCCTGGATTTTAACCAAGGAGGATAAAATAAATCACAACAGTTTTGCACTCTGTTGAAAATTAATATTCATTGCCCAAGTAATGAAAAAGAGGTCTGATAATATCATGTAAGTCATTAGGTCTGTGGATATCACTTGTGTACCATCTAAATTATAATATTCATCATTTCTCAGTCCTGAGTGGCTCTTGTAACAGAGACTACAAACAATATTTTAGAGCTTCCCAGAAGCTTAGTGGATGCTGAGAACCATGTTCAAGAACTCAAAAAGTCCTTGATACTTAATATCATCAGGGGCAAGGGAGCATTAGGGAGACTAAATGCAGCAGAATAAAGACAGGTTGGCAGGCTTCCTGCCATCTAAAAGTTATAAGGCAGAAGAAAACCTAATTTCTGCATTCCCTTAAGAGACTCAATGAGCAAACCAAAGAAAACTATCATCGTCTTTCC
>NW_006792454.1:545918-579473 GCF_000442215.2 Lipotes vexillifer
CTTTCCCTAAAAAGCCATCTTACTGTTCACTCTTCCCGAAATGTGAACTCCAAACATGTGGTTAACTTGATTTCTAGTATTTTTAATTTATTTTTGCTTTTTATTTTTTATTTTAATTTTTAATTGCCACACACATTCAAGGTAAGCCTTGCTGTATGCTGCTTTCTTTGAGACTGAAATACAAAACTTGCGTCACACCTGCAAGGAGATGAAAAATATAATATGAAAAGGAACTTCCTAATGTCTTGCTAGAAACTGGGATTCAGTATCATTTTTTTGCTAGAAGAAAACAACTGCAAATACTCTAAGCTGATTCTCGATCTTATCTTCTGTAAAAAGAAGTTTCATAGAGGAAACAAATTCATCCACTTTTTCTAGACCTAACAGTCTTTTTTTGTTAGAGTAAATGCCATGCCTCTTTAAACATTTTCAGAAGCTGTTTTAATAATTACCAACTCTGGCTACGTCTGGGCTTGCCTCCTCCCGCTTTGTCATCTCACCTGAAATGATTGCTAATAAGCAATGCAAAGGCTGAAGTTAGGCGACAGGAAGTCAGAGAAGCAATGCATATTTTTTTAAAAAGGGCATATGAAGAAAGAAGCGACAGCCAGCACGGGAAGAAGGTTTTAATGTAACACATGGGTACTCTGATAGGTACTTTTACATATATTACTTCATGTATTGATAATAATTATGAAAATAATAAGAACTACATCCTGTTTCTTATGTGATGAACTGTATTGAGTGCTTTACATATTTATGGCGACACATTATAAAACTGTATATATAAATGTGTATAAGTGCCTTACCTATATATTTGTGTGTTGATTATTCATAAACACCTTAAATCACCTATCTATATGCATTATATTATGGAATACTAAAATATCTTATGAAAATGAGACTTACTATCATGAATTTACTAATGAAAAAGTTGAGGTTCCAGAGGCTTTAAATACCTTCTAGAGAAAAAAATAATTGGTAGGGCTATGTGAGTATTTGAATTTAGGTGTATCTTATATCAGTTTTCTCTCTACAATGCCACAAAGTCCCTGTGTACTTGAAAACTAAAGAACATAGAGAATTGAGTGACTTCAGAAACAAGAACTTGCCTCCATCTACGTGGTCTGCCAAGTTGTTTCCAGGGAAATGAACTACAAAACCAAATTAATGGAAGATTTAGACGTGGATTTGAATATGTACATGCACGTACAGAATTAGAAATAGACAGATAAAGGAAGAGAGAAAAAACAAGTTTAAAAAGTTGAGTAGAGGGCTTCCCTGGTGGTGCAGTGGTTGAGAGTCCGCCTGCCGATGCAGGGGACACGGGTTCGTGCCCCGGTCCGGGAAGATCCCACATGCCGTGGAGCGGCTGGGCCCGTGAGCCACGGCCGCTGAGCCTGCGCGCCCGGAGCCTGTGCTCCGCAACGGGAGAGGCCACAGCAGTGAGAGGCCCGTGTACCGCAAAGAAAAAAAAAAAAAGTTGAGGAGAGGAAAACCCAGGTACCTTCAGAAGAGGAATAATGAGAGATGAGACTTAATCCAAATGTAGCAAGTAGAGAGCTATTCGTATTTATCAGGAATTCAAGACTACATTCTAGAAGAGATATTAAGGATTATGAAGGAAAAATAAAGGTGATTTAGAAGAGAAAGTCGAAATTTTGCAAATAAAAAGGTGCACTTTATTTTTGAGTCCGAGGGAGCTTAAAGATGAGTGAGGAATTTTAAAAAGGAGGGTTTAAACAGCTGTATAAATCAACATTGTTGTTGATTTCAACACAGAGAAATCAACAATAATGACAATATGACATCCAAGCTTTTCCCCTATTCCTTTCTTTCATGATGTTTGTCTTCCTACTATTTGTATCAAACATTGTTGGGTGTGTGTGTGTGTGTGTGTGTGTGTGTGTGTGGCATGGTGTGTGTTATGTGCATGCTTAAATTTTCAAGTCTTAGGTCCCAAGATGTTTCCCCTATATATTCCTACAGTTTTCTATAGGGATAATCATTCTTAAAGTCTCACTTTTTGTTATGCCACATAATCATTCAATGTCCTCATTTAACTCTCCACTATGGGCCTTGTACTATACTAAGGATTTTAGATAGAGAACGTATGTATACATATATATGTATATATATGCATACATACACACATTCTATATATACACATATATGCACATGATATATATACACTATATATTTGTAGATCCATTATAGCTACTACAATCACACTTATGGCACTGTCCCCTTCATAAGCATACCCCGTATTCTTTTTCACACTGCAGCATTTGCTTAACTTGCTTCACCATATTAGAGTAAAAACTGTTTTATCAGCAGCCTGTCAACTAGAAAACTCTGTTTATGGGTACCCTTGCTCATTTGCAGTGCTCCGTCACTCTCCTGGTTATGAAATGAGAATATCTTATACATACAAATAACCATTTGCACAGTTCTTGCCCCTCTTCCGACTCACCTGAGATTTTTCCATCACAGTTACTACTCATAGTGTCCCAACAAGAAAACAACATCCAGGGAATCCACTGCCTTGAACTGCTACATCAGTTTGAGAAATGTCAATATCCACTGAGCGTATGTTATATGTCAGGAACTATGTTTGGTATATTGCATGCATTACTGCTTTCAAAACACTCAGGAACATATGAGGTAGAGATTTTCACCTGCATTTGTCAGTGAAGCGGAACAGATGGCAGAGAAGTAATATCTGTACAAGGTCATATACCTCTAGGAGTGAACCCAGTGTGTGAGGTGATGCCTGGTGATTGTTGCACTGAAGATGTTTTGATTTATCTGGCTCGGCAAATTGAAAAACGCTAATACAGTACATGAAAACAAAATACCAAGCCCTCTATTGATTAATGCTGTCCTTCTTTAAATGCAAATGGCTTATTTTAATGAATTGGGTCATTCTGATACCCAGAAATGTAAATTTTCTATTCACTTCAAAAAGAATTCAAAATCATTTCAGTATATATAGCTTTCTATATAATGATTCCACCATTTCTGTTTCTCTCTTTTTTCCAAGAATATATAAAAGGTCACCTGGCACTCCTTTATTTTGGCTGCTTTATAAATGTTCATTTCAATTCAAGTGTGCATGTATTTTAATTGCTTATAATTTTATGTCTCAGTGTAAATGGAGCTCTAGTCAAAAACAAAACATTCTGCAGTGATCCTGGTTTATTTTAATCTGTTGTCAGTGAAATCACTTTATCCCAGTCTGCTCACTGGTCTTCCTTACATATTTGTCAGAAATGTACAAGAAAAACATTTAAATAGGTTTTAAATTAAGGTGAAGCATCTGATACTTTATAAAAAATATTGAAAAGTATATTTTTGTCAAAGAGATAAGAATAAAATAAATTAAGTAAACAAATAAGCATTCTTTACTGGGCTTTCAGGTATTTTCCCTCAGGCAAACAAATGTCATGATTTATTCGTTAAAGATTATCTTAATTGGAGTATAACTGTTTATATTGTTGTGTTAGTTGCGGCTATATAACAAAGTGAATCAGCTATACATATACATATATCCCAATATCCCCTCCCTCTTGCATCTCCCTCCCACACTTCCTATCCCACCCCTCTAGGTGGTCAAAAAGCATGAGCTGATCTCCCTGAGCTATGCGGCTGCTTCCCACTAGCTATCTATTTTATATTTGGTAGTGTATATATGTCCATGCCATTCTCTCACTTCGTCTCAGCTTACCTTTCCCCATCACTGTATACTCGAGCCCATTCTCTTTATCTGTGTCTTTACTCCTATCCTGACCCTAAGTTCATCAGAAACACTTTTTTTTTAGATTCCATATATATGTGTTAACATACAGTATTTTTCTCTTTCTGACTTACTTCACTCTGTATGACAGACTCTAGGTCCATCCACCTCACTACAAATAATTCAATTTCAATTTTATGGCTGAGTAATATTCCATTGTATATATGTGCCACATCTTTTTTTTTTTTTTTTTTTTTTTTTTTTTCTCTCCCGTTGCGGAGCAGAGGCTCCGGATGCGCAGGCTCAGCAGCCATGGCTCACAGGCCTAGCTGCTCCACAGCATGTGGGATCTTCCCAGACCAGGGCACAAACCTGTGTCCCCTGCATCAGCAGGCGGACTCTCAACCACTGCGCCACCAGGGAAGCCCCACATCTTCTTTATCCATTCATCTGTTGATGGACATTTAGGTTGCTTCCATGTCCTGGCTATTTTAAATAGAGCTTCAATGAACACTGTGGTACATGACTCTTTTTGAATTATGGCTTTCTCATATGGGTTTTTTTTTTTTTTGCTGTACGCGGGCCTCTCACCGCTGCGGCCTCTCCCGCTGCGGAGCACAGGCTCCGGACGCGCAGGCCCAGCGGCCACGGCCCACGGGGGCAGCCGCTCCGCGGCATGCGGGATCCTCCCGGACCGGGGCACGAACCCCCGCCCCCCGCATCGGCAGGCGGACCCCCAACCACCGCACCACCAGGGAAGCCCCTCATATGGGTTTTTACCTTGCTCCTTCATCTGCTTATTTCTCTGTCTTCTCATTTTGCTTAACTTACTGTGTTTGGGATCTCCTTTTCGCAGGCTGCAGGTTCGTAGTTCGCATTGTTTTTGGTGTCTGCCACCAGTGGTAAGGCTGGTTCAGTGGGTTGTGCAGGCTTCATGGTGGAGGGGACTGGTGTCTGTGTTCTGGTGGATGAGGCTGTATCTTGTCTTTCTGGTGGGCAGGACCATGTCCGGTGGTGTGTTTTGTGGTGTCTGTGAACTTAGTATGATTTTAGGCAGCCTAATGGGTAGAGTTGTGCTCCTGTCTTGCTATTCGTTTCACATGGGGTGTCCAGCACTGGAGCTTGCTAATCCTTGAGTGGAGCTGGGTTTTAGCATTGAGATGGAAATCTCTGGGAGAGCTGTCCCGATTGATATTATGTGGGGCCAGGAGGTCTCTGGTGGACCAGTGTCCTGAACTCGCTCTCCCACCTCAAAGGCTCAGGCCTGACACCCGATGGAGCACAAAGACCCTGACAGCCACACAGCTCAGAGGAAAAGAGAGAAAAAAAAAGATAGAAAGAAAAATAATAAATAGTTATTAAAAAAATTTTTTTAATTATTAAAATTAAAAAAAGAAGAGAGCAACCAAACCAATAAATAAATCCACCAATGATAACAAGTACTAAAAACTAAACTAAGATAAAACTATAAATCAGAAACTATTCAGGCACATACAGCAAACCTCAAGCCTACAGTTGCTCCCAGAGTCCACCACCTCAATTTTGGGATAATTCATTGTCTATTCAGGTATTCCATAGATACAGGGTATATCAAGTTGATGTAGAGATTTAATCCACTGCTTCTGAAGCTGCATGGAGAAATTTCCCTTTCTTTTCTTTGTTCGCACAGCTCTTGGGGTTCAGTTTGGATTTGGTCCCGCCTCTGCATTTAAGTCACCCTCTGGCATCTGTTATTCGCCCAGACAGGAGGGTGTTAAAGCAGCAGCTGATTAGGGGGCTCTGGCTCACTCAGGCCGGCGGGAGGGGTACAGAATGCGGAGGTGAGCCTGTGGCGGCAGAGGCCAGCGTGATGTTGCAACAGCCTAGGCATGCCATGTGGTCTCCCAGGGAAATTGTCCGTGGATCACGGGACCCTGGCAGGGATGGGCTGCACAGGCTTCCAGGAGGGGAGGTGTGCATAGTGACCTGTGTTTGCACACAGGATTCTTGGTGGCTGCAGCAGCAGCGTTAGTGTTTCATGCCCATCTCTGCTGTCCGCGCTGATAGCTGCAGTTCGTGCAGTCTCTGAGGCTCGTTTAGCTGGTGCTCTGAATCCCCTCTCCTCGCGCACCCCAAAACAATTGTCCCTTGACTCTTAGGCAGCTCCAGACTTTTTCCCTGACTTCCTCCCGGTTAGCTGTGGTGCACTAGCCCCCTTCAGTCTGTGTTCACGCAGCCAACCCCAGTCCTGTCCCTGGGATCTGACCTCCTGAAGCGCGAGCTTCAGCTCCCAGCCCACACCCGCCCTGAGAGGTGAGCAGACAAGCCTCTCGGGCTGGTGAGTGCTGGTCGGCACCAATCCTCTGTGTGGGACTCTCTCCGCTTTGCCCTCTGCACCCCTGTTGCTGCGCTCTCCCCTGTGGCTCCAAAGCTTCCCCCCACAGCCCACCCCCCGTCTCTGCCAGTGAAGGCGCTTCGTAGTGTGTGGAAACTTTTCCTCCTTCACAGCTCCCTCCCAGAGGTGCAGGTCCCGTCCATATTCTTTTGTGTCTCTGTTTATTCTTTTTTCTTTTGCCCTACCCAGGTACGTGGGGAGTTTCTTGCCTTTTGGGAAGTCTGAGGTCTTCTGCCAGTGTTCAGTAGGTGTTCTGTAGGAGTTATTCCACATGTAGATGTATTTTTGATGTATTTGTGGGGAGAAAGGTGAACTCTATGTCCTACTCCTCCGCCATCTTGAAGGTCCTCCGTTAAAGATTTTCTTTAGCAAAGAATATTTACAAGCAGCAGCCAGCAACTCTAAAGACTCAAATCCAGAAATAGTGGGCAGTGAATCAAAAAGGAAAAAAAATTTTCTGGGAAAAATGAGGGCTGCTTTTGTAGCAAACAGAGTTTTTAACTTGCTTATTTCTTCAAACGCAGTGTCAAATTTGAGTTTGGATTTGGGAGAAAGTTGATGGAATAGAAGAATCTTGGGCCTTTATCAGAAACTTCCTTTGACTATCAGAACTTTTCTTTCAGGAGTTTATCTTAAGATAATTAGACGTTGGGAGCTCCGTTTAGGGCCTTTGAGTGCTATGATGAAACTAGCATTGTGCCTGACTTCATGAGCTTACCATTTGGGGAGGAACACAGATAAATAATTATAATCAACCATGATGAGTGCTATTGAAAAAATAGCAAAAACAAAGACACTAAATTTAATCTTGAAAACTCAGTAAAGTCTTACTGAAAAATGTGACTTGTGGACAGACAATTGAAATATGAGTGGGAATTACCTAGGTAACTAGGTGATGAGACAGTGAAAGAAAGTATAGGTTATAGTTATCTTCCAGAATGAGATGATGAGAAAGTAAAAGAACCCACGAAAAGAAAATGCATGGTATATCCAAGAAACTGTTCATGGATCAGTATGGCAGAGTAGTGGCCTTAAAATTAGTTTTTGTTTGTTTTGTTTAATTAGTCTTCAAGCCATGGGACTCCTTTCTTAAAGGAACATACACATGGAGACCCAATATATACCCTCTCCCTGTTCCCCACCTATATAGATACTCTGATTGAACATGAGGTTCCCAAGCAGTCCTGGAGTGAGGTTCTGCCCCAATTGCTCCTGCATCCTTCAAGACAAACTCACAACAAAGACAAACACACACACATGCACACACATACATCCAGTAGTCTCTGAAAGTACTTCGTAGAAGCCTAGCACTCTTTGAGACATTGTTTCTATGCCACTAAGCTTGAGGCTCCAGTGTGATGGAAATGACTGGAAGAAAGGGAGATAAAGTGGTAAATGGACTGTGAAGGATTCTGTAAATTATCTTTGAAGTTCATATGTTAGTTCATCTATGAAGTTACATGTGAGTTTAAAACTCATACTAAAGGCAATGAAGATATAATGACTTTTTTTGGCAGGGGGGGGGGGTTGGGTGATCCCATTATGCTTTAAAAAATTACTCTCAACATCATGGCAGGGAGCCAGTTATGAGGCCCTGAGATAATGACGTGAGAAATGATAGGCCTGAACCAAGGTAATGATGAGTGAAAAGAAGTAAGTAGACTAGTTAGTTGTTGAGGAGGAAACTGTCAGATGTATTGATAATTGGCTGGGAGTGATTGTTATCAGCTAAAACATTTTTGTCTCCCCCAAAATTCAGTTGTTGAAATCCTAATCCCCATTGTAATGGTGTTAGGAGGTGGGGCGTTTGGGATATGATTAGGTCATGAGGGGTAAGCCCTCATGAATGGGATTAGTGCCCTTATCAAAGAGACCCCAAGGAGCTCTCTCTGCCATGTGAGGAAATGGAAATGATGAGAAGACAGCCACCTGCAAACTGGAAAGCAGGTTCTCACCAGAACCTGACAATGCTGTCATTCTGATCTCACACTTCCAGCCTCCAGAACTTCAGAGAAATGGATTTCTATTGTTTACAAGCCACTCAATCTATGGTACTTTGTTATAGCAGCCAGAACTGACTAAGAGAGTAATCAAAGAAAGATTTCTTCTTTGTTCAACCATATGGACAGTGACACAACTTACTGAAATATGGAACACAGAAGGAAGACTAGTGAAATGAAATAAATAGATTTAATCGAGGATATGTTGCTTGCCGCAACTAGAGAAAGCCCACGTGCAGCAACGAAGACCAAGTGCAGCCAAAAATAAATAAATAAATTTATAAAAAACAACCGTCATGTAAACAAAATAATGAACTTCTACATGACCCATAAGCATTTCTTCACGCCCCTTGGTAATCCCTTCCCAAATCTCAGTCCATCCTTTCATTCCCAGGCAACAACTGATCAGCTCTTTCAGTACAGTTTGCATTTTTTTAGAGTTTTATATAAATGGAATAATAAAATTATACATTCTCTTATCTGGATTTGTTCACTCAGAATAAATATTTTCAGACTCATTCATGTCATACTGTGTATCAATTATCCATTACTTTTAATTATTGAATTGTATCCCATTGTCTGGGTACTATGACTATACTACAGTTTACCCATTCACCCAATAATGGACATTTGGATTGTTTCCAACTTATGGATATTACATATAAAACTACAATGAACATTCAAGTCTTTGTATGCATATAACATTTTTATCTTGGGTAAGTATCTAGGAGTAGAATGTCTGTGTCATATAGTAAATAAATTTTTAACTTTGTAAGAAAGTGCCAAACTATTGTTCAAAGTGGTTGTAACACTTTTTCATATACCAACAAACAGTATATGAAAGTTTCACTTGTTCCACATGTTCTGCAGCATTTTGTATGGTCAGCCTTTTTATCTATGCCATTAAGTGTTTAGCACAATCTTATTGTGGTTTTCATTTGCATTTATCTAATAATTAATGGTGGTGAGCATCTTTTCATGTGCTTGTTTGGCATTCATCTATGTGGGCCTGGAGTTTTATTTGTGGGATGGTTTCAGTTATGAATGGATTTCATTAGTAGATGTATGATTCTTATTGAATACTTAGGTAATTTGTGTATTTCAATGACTTAACGATCTAAACTTCTTAAGAAACAAATTAAACCCAAAGTAAGCAGTACAGAGGAAATAAGAATAAAAGTAGTAATAGATGAAATGGAAAACAGAAAAATAATGATAATAAATAAATGAAACCCCAAGTAGTTGTTTTTAAAAGATCTCTAATTTTGACATTTCTAAGTACTTGACTCACAGTGATCAGAAAAATAGAAAAGAGACCCAAATTACAGGAAAAATATCATTAATGAAATAACAGAGAGGGAACAGTAAGGAAATATTATGAAACTTCTTATGCCAATAAGTGTTTACAAATTAACTGAAAGAGTATTCTTTTAATACATGATATACTAAAGCTTAATCATGAATAAATTTATAATATTTTTAACATCATAGGTACCTAAAAAATTATTTTCATAGGTAAAATCTTCCCATGAAGCAAATTCCAAACTCAGAGTTCATCGGCAAGTTTGACCAAAAGGATAAAGAAAGAATAACGTCAGTTCTGCATAAGCCCTTCCAGAGAGTGAAAAAACTTAACTCATTTTATGATATCACTATTACCCTAACACCAAAACCAGAAAATCATTACAATTAAAAACAAAATCCCACAGACCACAATGCCCAATAGAAATAGACACAAAACTCTTAATACTATCAAATTAAATTTAAAATATGTTAAAAGAATATTACATCATAACAAATTAGCGAAGTTTTACCACAAAGCATGGCTTAACATTTGAAAATTAAGCAATATAATTTACCACATTAACAAACTAGCAAAGAAAATCCATATGATAATTTCACCAGAGGCCAAAATGCTTTTGGCAATGATTAAGTGAATATTTGCCATGATTAAAGAAATAAAAATAAAATATACCATAAAGGAAGACTGCTTTAGAAGATATAATAAATGTCTAAAATTAAAAAAATGAAACTCTTAAACCACAGATTAGGTCTTGCTCAAGACATTATTAATGAACTAGAATATTGATCTAGAAAAATAACCTAAAATCCATTTTACAGATATAAAGAGATAATAATTTTTAAAAATACAGAAAATGTAGAATATAGAAGTTTAACTTACCTAAGAAGAGTTACAAAAGGAGAGCATAAAGAAAATGAATTTAAAGGAAATACTCAGAGACAATGATTGTGATTTCTTACAGAATTCAGAAGAAAAAAAAAACAAAACTTGATTATCACAACAAAATGTCAGATTGATTCCCAAGCAGGATAGCTAGTAAGGAATTAGCACCTACACATATTATAGACAAAATGCAGAACACCAAATACAAAGAGAAATAAAAAATGAGAACAGACATATTTTATACAAAAGATTCCTCATCAGCAATTAGAATTAAATGAAAAAATGACTCTAAATTGGGAAAGCAATGTAATTGTTGACTTAATTTAAAGCCAAGAGTAAACCATTCTGAAGTCTATGTATTGTTCTCATGTCAAATCCATGAGATATTAATAAGCTAGAGGCATTTTAAATAAAGTATGCATCAGATAATATAATCCTACCTATTAAAACAATAAAATAGAATTACAGCCAAACCAATAAAAGGAAAATAAAACTTCATCAACTCAAGAAGAAAGAAGATGGAAAATAATGAATCTATGAAAAAACTGTTAAGTGGAAAACACTAAGATATCAGGAAAAACTCAAGTTATCAATAATTACAATAAATGCAACAGAATATATATAAAAGGGAATCTCAGATTGCATAATAACGTAAGAATCCATCTTTAAAAGATGTTTCTAAAATTTAAAGAAACCTGCACTTGGTGTTTGTTAGGCACCTTGAGTCTCTGGGGCCATGAGTCTTATCAATTCACACATGGAAATATACAATAAACTATAATGTAAATAATATAAATATATAAAAATATATTTTAAAATGAATGAGATCTACATATATCATATAAATATCGGAATTAAATATTAAGGGAACAAAGCAAGTGACAATATGATACAAACAATATGGTGTGTGTGTGTGTGTGTGTGTGTGTGTGTGTGTGTGTTGTGTATATGTATCTTTTTAGATAACAGTTTCCTCTGATAAAAGGAATTAAATACAGGAAGTAGATATATATGACACAAATACAATTAATAACTTCTGCTTGTTGGGTAAATAGGCATATGACTTGTTTCTCTGTGTATGGTTCTATGTTTGTATAAAATTAACAGTTTCAAGTAAGAAAAAAGGGAACACAACAAAGATGAAGACAATGTATTTACTAAAATTCAAACTATTTTGTTTGACCTTGTTTAATTGAAAACAACTATAAAGTACTTAGTAGTTTAAATTTTTCAATAATCATCATGATGTTACCCCTGAACTCGGTTTACAAATGGAAATAAATTGTTTAAACTCAAGGAGAAAAATTATGAGAAGATAAAGAATAGCTCTGTATGTAATCTAAAATGTCATCAGAAACTCTACTCAAAGAGAGATTATCAATGATGTATTACCAGAAATGTGCAATGCTCAGAAACTTTATTTTTACTATTCTATTTGTTTATTTATTTAATATTGTATGAACTTTAACTGATTAATTACCTCAGTTTATATCAGAAAAAGATGAGGAGTCATAAAAGGAATTTAATCAATACTAAATTATTCTTTCTGAGATCCCAAGAGAGAAACATTCCGATTTGGAGTGGGTTTTGTTAATGTATTTACTGAGGTAAAATTCTCAAAATGCTGCTCAAAAACCTGACTCCTTCTTTTCTTAAAGGATAGGCCAAAGCCCTGGTATTAGAGAAATGTCCTTTTAAGAACTGACATTAGTCTGGGTGTTAAAAAAAAGAAAATAGCTTTTGAAGGTGTGCTTATCTAAGAGCGTAAGCCCCCAATAAGAACCAGCAATCCCATAATCTCCACTAATGAGAACTGATCTAGATTTGAAAGTCCCATCTTCATCCTACTACATAAACAGAGGCCCATCTTCTCTCAGAATCTGTGGGTCAGGATCCAGATTGGCATTGGTACTCATCTTCCTAAAGCCTGACCAGATATATGACTTCACTGTGCAGGGAGAAATAGAGTGCAATATTTAGAGACAAACTCCTTTCTATGAAAATAAGGTAGATGTTTTTCTGCAATGACTGGGTACTTAAAATCAAAAGATCTGAAGAAGTTTTATATGGTGAGGTGGAGGTGGACCACTGTAGTAGTGGCCGTGTTACTGGGAAACATAGGAGGGAGAGAAATGCAAAGAACCCGCCAAAACTGTCGTACTGTATTTGAAAAATCATATTCTTTGAAGTGTCTTTCCTTATGTAGCCCAACAGACATTCTAAGTCAAGTGGAATTAAAACTATAGATATAAATGGTTATTTGATGGGATAATGTAGTTTCAAGTGAAAAGTAAAGGATCATTAGCTTTTGGGGTAGGTTGTAATGTAGATTTCCTGATTTATTACATCTCAGAGAGAATCAGGGATGTAATAATGAAAGACATTAAGAAAAAATTTGTTGATTGCTTCAGTGGCTGTAAAAGATACTCACTGAGGAGTGCAATATGTTGGGCCTACAAATATCAAGGTTGGTTCATGTTTACATACACATTGTATGTATGTATGTACGTATGTATGTAGCACTATTCCAAAAATTGTTATTTGGATGTAACTAAGCATCTGCAATTTACATCAGTTTGCTAGCAATGAGATATTTCCACAATGCCTGTTTACAAGTTTTATATACACTTAAGTTCGCCCACTCCCATTTTGGGGTAGGTTTTAATATTTATTTTAAAAGACTGGTATTTAAACCCACAGAATTTCATTCTAAGCTCTTATCATTTGCTCACATTCTCCTCAAATACTTTGAAAGAAATCTTGACTATTTTCGTATCTTCCTAGGTAGGGGAAACAAACAGCCTGGGGGGGGAGGGAGGAGCATTTAGGATGAATGTCATTTATCTGGGGAAGAAAAAAAGGGACATTTGTCTACAGACATAACCAAAGCAAAATTAGTCTGCAGCATAATTGGTCAAACAACCAGCCCAACCCATTCCCTGAAAGCCAGAGGTTAAACACAGACATTAATTCAAGATTTGGGATTCTAAATAGCCTAGCATATGACAAGATACATCCTTTCTCTTGTATTTTGAGAGATTGCTGCTAATATTCCAAATATGGGTAGATACTCTGACACGGGCATTTTTCCAAATCCCTATGGTCCTGTCACAGGAAATAGCCCTCTTCTGGAAAGTGCTGTGTCAGCTCAAGGTACATCACACAACCTGCATTTTACAAGAGTGAATGAATTCTTAAAAAACAAAACAGCAAAATGTAATTTTTTTCTAGGAGAAATCAACACAAGTACTTTATCTTTGAGTGGAATTTTCTAGTGAGAATGTGGGAAAAGCTCAAAAGAAAGATGCCTATATCAGCAGCTCCTAGAGAAAGCAAGGAATTTCACACGTGATTTTTTAGAATTCATCTTGAATTAATTTGACATTAATTATTCACTTGATAGTCCAAATTATACATTTTCTTTGCATAAAAACCAGGTGCGCTCCAAACACCCAAAGCATCTGCTATCTTCTGCACACAAGTCAAGGGGAGATAACACTGTAAAACAAGAACATTGCAAAAAGATGGCTCTAGTCCTTACCTTCAGTGGCATAAAAAAGGCACTGAATTTAAAAAATCCTTTTTACTTTGAAACAGAATGTGTACTTTGGTGAAGCAAATCATAAAAAACTTAATGAATATTCATATGATATTAACCTCAAACATCAAGAAAATTTCACTTTCATTTAGATACAAATCCAAGCAATGTCAGATTTAACATCCTGTTTTTTACCATGGGCTATTAAAAGTGGGATGTTCATAATCATGTTATCCTAAGGAGGATTACTGTCCTTTTGGAAAGAATTACAGGTTTATAATTGTTTCAAGACATAAGCCCTTGAGATGAGCTAAGCTTGAATGATTAAGCAGTGAAGTTATCCAAAATGTCAGCTTTGCAGTAGAAAGCTTTGTGTTTTTAAAGCCCAAAGTCTAGGAAAATGGCTAGATGGTAGGAACCTCCATAAAGAACATGGAGGGAGCGATGGAGAGCTTGCCTATGCCTATGTTTGCAGCGAAGACTGCATGCATTTGTCTTGATCTGTTCACGTAAACAAAAGGCGACGCAATATTTGGTACAGTGTGACTGGTGAGGGAATTCCACAGAATAAAGTAGGTTCAAGACTACCCACAGCAGGCTTTTGCTTCTCCCAGATATTGTAACTAGGCTCTTTTACACTTTCTGTTAAGTTCTACTTTTAATAAAAGAAAATAATATGTATATTCATTCATCCACAGATCATATGATTTTAATTCAGGTAAGGAATAAGCAAAATCACTGATTTCTCTTTCTAAAGCGATAAGGGGCATATTTTCTTGACAAAAAAAATTCAAGCAACTTATATTTCATTTGCCTGTCCAAGGAGCTGCTTAAAATAACTGGTAGATGAACCATTTCTTTAGACTTTCACGGTGGACTAGGTTTCAATACAGTTGGTTTTTTTAAATCATGATATTATCTTGTAGTTTTGTTCTCTCATATTTGCCAATTTTCAGTCCTTCTGGAACAAAGGAAATGTTGATGAAGACTGACTGTGTCTACACACTTTTAGGGAAAAAAACCCTTAAAATTCACAATGCTCTGTTACTTAAAATTTACCACAAAACTAGATTAGTTGATGTAAGAAAAAAGTACAGACATCAAATATGGTGAGCAGTGATTTTTAAGTGGGCTTCACAGAAAAGAGTAAGAATCCCTAGTTCTCTCAATATCCTGCTCTCAACCAAGTCTAAAGATAATTCTGTTTAAGGAATATGTTTTCCTTTTAAGTTCATCTTTGTCAGAAGTTTGACAGTGATGGGAAAAGTAAAATCATTATCAACATTTTAGTGAAGCGATTTACCAAGTAATAGTGCACACCTTGTTTGTAATTTACCTCATTGTCAAACTTTGAAAAAAAATTCAGCCTATTTGTTAACTAAGATTATATTTCTCTATTACCAGTGGAATAAGTAGGAAACTGAGGAATTTAGCAAAACAATGTTTTCAAGCATACATAACAGAAATAAGAGGGTATAATTACTTTTCCACTCAACACAATAATCTGAACGAATTGACAAAGCTCCTCATACTTGATATCTGATATAATTTGGACATAATCCCTCAATTTATATAGTAACACAATATGCCAGGCACAGCTATACTCACTAAACATAATGGTGAGGTGAACACAGTCCAGACATGCAAGCGTTTTAGCAAAACATTAATCATGAAAATAAATATAAAATTGATAAAGTACTATTAATAATGGATCAGTAAGAAGTGAATGTAAACACTGACCACTCGAGTAGCGTTCCTGAATAAGAAAATATTCTGTTACAGTATTCCACCATATTTTGGTATAACTTCTCATGTTCAAGTATTCAGCTCTTAAATTCTGAGTTTTTATATAAAACTGTACTGCCTCAGCTTACACTAATAAGCTATATGCTCTAGAGTGAAACTCAAATTGGAGAAGTAATCGTAACATTGATGCTTCACCTGACTACTGCGTATATACAAAAACACATGAAAACTTCAAAGGTATTTATGGAAAGCAATTTGATACACCAGAACTAATAATGGGTAGTCAAAAGACTACATTAATTTTTGTAATACAAGGAGACATACACTATTGGCCTTAACATATTCAAAATGCACAATATCCTGAATCTTCAAAACCACTGTATTTCTATTAGACTTAAAATATTAAGAAAATAATATGAATCTTAAGGAATGGATCAAAATGAGAAGGTAACAGTGTTAAGCTCTGTAAAGTATTTTGACATTGCCCATTGTATGTTACTATTAGGTCTTTAGTTCACTGGGGATAACTGAAGCCATTTGAAAATTTAAATCAAGAGATAAAAGAGTATATATGAAACATTTCAAAGGAATAATTGTAGAAAAGTATTTTATCTCACATAAATATGACTATGACACATGACTTTGCTTTTTACCTACTGGAAGCATATCAAAATTCTGTCTTTAGTTTTCCAAGATATAAAAATTAGTAATAAAATGTATCATTAATGTCTTTTGGGATTTTTTCCTAGCTTTTCCTCCCACACAAAACTTTTCTATTTCCAACATTTTTTATTTTAACCTAGGAACTCACCATAAAATAGAAAGGAATTATTGTTCTTTTTTTAAGTGAGAAATCAAGGTACAAGGTATAAAAAAAGTTGAGGGAGAATACATAGCTCTTAACTCCCATTCCAATCCTCTTCCCACTTAGACACCTAATATTTTTCCCTCTATCTTTGGACTCCTCATCTCTCTTTTAAGATTAAATATGAATCCACTTCTTCTGGAAAAGTTTTCTGATTCTCCACCATTGTCATCCTCACTGTTGGTTTATTCTTCATCTATGAACTCCCAGCACTTTTAACAAACCTTTATGACAGCATTTACTCCACTGTACCGTATCATCCCCAGAAGGGTAATATATGAGCAACTTGGGAGGAGGAATCATGTTGTATTTATTTTATATACTTCTCCCCACTCCTTAGCAGCCTTGCATTTACAATGCTTAAAAAGTCACTCAACAAATTGGGGCTTCCCTGGTGGCGCAGTGCTTGAGAGTCCGCCTGCCGATGCAGGAGACGCGGGTTCGTGCCCCGGTCCGGGAAGATCCCACATGCCGCGGAGCGGCTGGGCCCGTGAGCCATGGCCACTGAGCCTGCGCGTCCGGAGCCTGTGCTCCGCAAATGGGAGAGGCCACAACAGTGAGAGGCCCGCATAACGCAAGAAAAAAAAAGAAAAAAAAGTCACTCAACAAATATTGAAGCAATTAAATTGGCAGCATTTTTTTAATAGCTTAGTAGTTAACCATAGCATAAAGAGGAATGGATAGGATGCATGGCCTGCACACTTCTCCTCATGTAAAACAAGCAAAGTATTGATCATCACTAATCTTGCTTTTAAGGAGAAACAATGCCAGGAATTGCTTCCTCAGAACTGCGGTACGCTCAACAATGATTTCTCAATGCCAGAAGCGCTAATTTACCAAGGCTCTATCATCAATTGTTGAAGCACAGCTCCTAGGAGTGATGTCACTGCATGGCAAGTTGGCAATTAGTTGAGGAGTTATTTCAATAACTGCACAGCTCTGTCTGATTAATGAAACTGCCTATGGATTTACAACTCCTGTTATGGAAATGTATCGCTGGAGATTTGCTGAATGGTGTGTCATAAATTCCAGACACCTGAGAAATTACGACAGAATTTGATTAGAGTGGCTACTTTCATCTTCCCTTTTTCACTAAATTCACTTCTCATTAACTACTGCTACCACTGTCCTTGCTAACAGAGGGCTATTTATGACAAAATATTTTGTTTGCTAAAACCATTCTTTCTTTCACTGTCCACACTATCTAAATTTCCTTATGGACCATACTTAAACATGCCAAAGCAGATTCAAATAGGGATAATGTCAAAGAAGAAAGTTCTTCAGAGTCTATAATGTTTCTGGTGACTGGAGGTAGATTCAAAAAATATTGAGAAACAAAGCAATAAGACTCAGCAGAATCTAAATTATGGGCCAGATATTTTATGCATTGTTAGGAGGGAGGCCTCAGGCTGAATGTCATTAGAGGCACAGGGCATGAATTACTGTTGCATAACTTAAACCTCAAGATATCCAGATATGATTACAAAAGTACAAGTATTTTTGTTGTTTCTTTTAAAGATTATATTTTTAAAGAGGAGTGTAATAAAGCACTACTTTAATATCCCAAAATAATTTCAAACTTTTTCCATTAATATAATGCACCCATACACTAGCAAAAGTTGTCTTACATCTTATGTGACCTGTATAAATGTATATTACCATAAGTTAATATTTATCTCAAAAGGTTATCAATCATTGTCTATTAACATAAAAATTCATTTTGGACTAATTATGGGGTTATTAAGATTATTAATTACCAACAAATGGTTCATACAAACAAAATAAAACAACATTAAGAATCCAAAGATGACCAACCTTTACAATGTGGTCTCCTTAATACAAACCAAATAAAAACAAACCTCTCTTAAAAGCTGAACCAGGACAAAGAAAACAAACATAGAATGAATCCCAGTAGAGAGCAATGAAAGCAGATTATCCAAGGACTGTAATCTGTTTCATCATATTTAGAAATGGACAAGAATAGAAGCAGCTCCTAGAGTTGAAATGATTTCTCTTCTTTCAACTAAAACCATATAGTATGACTCTAAGAATGATGATGCAAGCTCGAATGTACATTTGAGTGAACATCAGATATAGCCCTAAAGTACAAAGGAGAGAAATGTAGCAGGGTAGCTGTGACTTACTTGCAATAAAGGATTCTAGCCCATGACTTCCCACCTCCTGCCTTAGTAGCCATATTCCAGGTACTCGTCAATCCGCTTTACATATATTAGTTCATCTCATGTTCACAACAATTCTATGAGTCAAGTACTAATAGTATCCTCATATTACAGCTGAGGAAACAGACACAAAGACTGCCCAGCTGACACTTCATGGAGCACCATCTTAAAGTCTGGCCTTCTAGTTTGAGAGCCCATGCTGTGTTCCTCTCTGATATACGGATTTCAACAGCATCATTCCCCAGGGGAGCCTGTGTAGAAGCCACTCAATAACATGTCTAAATTTCCTGCAGAATGTATTTCATTTACCACAGTGACAGGAACTGACATCTCCTTGATGTTCTAGACCATTTTCCCTTAATTTCCATTTCTCCCAAGACCTCCCATTCTTTTCCTTTTCCCACATTCTCATATTCACATTTTGTTAAAATGTTGCTTCCTTAACTTGCAAGAATAAAACCCTGAGAATTTCAGAATTATTCCAGGTAAGAAGAAAATACTCATCTTTCGTATTTCTGTGGTTCAGCTAGGATAATGGGAACCATATACTTTAGCTGGAATAGACAATAGTTACTTAAGAAATCTGCTGTTTATCTTGCATTTTAATATGTTGTGAACTAAAGAAGGAAAAAATGGAATTCAAAAAAGTGCTGGCGATTTTTATGGCATTACACAATCACCATTAAACATACTGGGGGCATCCCTGGTGGCGCAGCGGTTGAGAGTCCGCCTGCCGATGCAGGGGACACGGGTTCGTGCCCCGGTCCGGGAAGATCCCACATGCCGCGGAGCGATATTTGGAAAACCTCCCCAGCCCCCAACGAGTGTTCTGAAGGCACTACCAACTTTTATTTCCATTTTCCATTTTTATTTCCATTTTCCAATGCTATTTCCATAGCACAAGGACAGTTTTTAAAAAAAAAAAAAAAAAAAAAATTGAAAATTCAAGGCAGCAACGTATGAAAATTATCTTTCTCATACTACGAATGAATCTTATGAGTGTTGTACTCAGAAATCACCACCAGTCAAACTATGGAGAAATCCCATCAGCAAAACTGATTTGCTATTGGTTTCTGATAAAATGTAATTAATAGTCCCTTTATATGGCTAATAAAGCAAATCATGGAAGAAATAAGAAACAATTAGCATCCAGTGTAGTCATATTATGAAATCTGTATGTGAGAATCTCCATCCAAAAAAATAATTGGAAGGCCAGTTAATAGAACAGATTTCACTTCCTCAATTTCTGAAGCCTAAAGAGAAAGTTGAGAGAGAGGGAGAGAAATGATAGATGTTTTTGCGCTGTTAAGTGTGATGGACCCTCTCTAATGAGACACCTGGTGTAAACAAAACAGCCTGAACTATTCAGACCTGGGATTGGAGAAAACACAGAGATCCTCTAAAACAGGGGTCTCCAACCCCCGGACCGAGGACCAGTACCTGTCCACAGCCTGTTAGGAAGGGGGCCGCACAGGAGGTGAGCAGAGGGCTAGCGAGCGAAGCTTCATCTGCCGCCCCCTACGCTCTCATTACCTCCTGAACCGTCCCCCCACCAACCGCCCCCCAACCCCACATGGAAAAATCGTCTTCCACGAAACCGGTCCCTGGTGCCAAAAAAGTTGGGGACCGCTGCTCTAAAAAGCCTCAGAACTCTCAGAAACAAAACTCATGGCGTTTCTAAACTCCATGAGCATGGAGTTCTTCAGAGAAGGGACAGTGGTTCAGAATTAGAGAATGGAAATAAAGTAACTAAAAGAAAAATAAAGCAAACCAGCCAAACTTGCCCAGTAGGCCTCAACAGTCATTGAATAAAATGAAGAGATTTTAGAAAGGCCAAACAACGGTAGTAAATTTCCTCATGTGAGTGTCACTGGAGCCGAAATACCTTGTAAGCAAAAGAGCCAATTTTGCATAGTTCATAACACACGATGTAAAAAAACATACATATATTTCTCAGAGTCTAGAGCTTCCCTGAAGGCTACCGTACTAAATAAAGATGTACTCACCCATGCTGAGATTGTCCAGAAAAGGCACCTTTCACAAGTACTGTGAACAATAAATTTCTAACAGGAGCCCCAGTAACCCTGAAGGGCTCCATGGTTGTTCCTCTATACAGACCAAACCTTAGAGTGGGAACTGGAGCCACTCCTTTGGGAAACTTAAATGCAATGGGAATAATTGGATCCTGGTGTAGAAGGGGCCAGGTGTTGGCACTCCACTGCCAAAGGCAGTGGGTGTGATTACCATAATTAACAAAGTCAAAGCAGCAATCAGAATTATCTAACTCAGCAGGCCTGCGGCAATGGCTAGTTGACCATGGTGTTCCTAGAAGCAAAACAGATAGGAAGCCTACTAAATTCTTACTTGATATGCATGAGCAAAAAAATTCTTGGTGGGCTTCCCTGGTGGCGCAGTGGTTGAGAGTCCGCCTGCCGATGCAGGGGACATGGGTTTGTGTCCCGGTCTGGGAAGATCCCACATGGCGCAGAGCGGCTGGGCCCGTGAGCCATGGCCGCTGAGCCTGAGCGTCTGGAGCCTGTGCTCCGCAATGGGAGAGGCCACAGCAGCGAGAGGCCCGCGTTCCGCAAAAAAAAAAAAATCTTGGTTAAGTCAACAAAAGTCTAACCTGAATCATAAAATCAGAGAGTCACAGTACCTCATTCAGTTCCCAGAATTGAGCTATTTTATAGACCCAGAACGCCTTGAATGAAGAGGAGGCTGGGTCCCCTTACAGAAGGTCCCTGAAATATTGAACTACCACCAAAAATTTACATTGTTAGTCTTTCACCCAACCTTCTGCAAAAGCACCAACAGCCTTCTACTAGGGAAATTGTGCACTGGGAAAAAGAAAACAATTAGGTCTTTCAGGAACTACTGAAAACTGGCTCTGAACTGACACTGATTCCGAGATCCCCAAACATCATCACTGTGCCACAAAAATCAGAGTAAGGGCTTAGGGAGGTCAGGTGATCAACAGTTTTAGTTTAGGTCCATCTCACAGTGGAGTCAGTGTGTCCTTGAACCCATCCTGTGATTATCTCCCCATTTCTTGAATGAATAATTGGAATAGATACACTCAGCAGCTATCAAAATCCCCACATTGGTTCCCTGATCTGTGGATTGAGGGCTATCAGGGTGGGAAAGGCCAAATGGAAGGCACTAAAACTTCCTCTGCCTAGGAAACTAGTAAACCTAAAGCAATACCACATTTCTGAAGGAATTGCAGAGATTAGTGCCATCATCAAAGGCTTGAAGGATAGTGGTGATTCCCACCACAACCCCATTCAACTCACCTGTCTTGTCTGTGCTAAAGACAAATGGATCTAAGAGAATGACAATGGATAATTGAAGGCTTAACCACACAGTGACTCCAATTATAGTGGCTATATCAGCTGTGGTTTCATTGCTTGAGCAAATTAACACAACCCCTCATACCTAGTATGCAGCTATTGATCTGGCAAGTTAATTTTCCTCCATCCTCTTCAAATAAGGTCTGCCAAAATCAATTTGCAATCAGCTGGCAAAGCCAGCAATACACCTCCACTGTCCTATCTCAGGCGTATATCAACTCTCCAGCCCTATACTTAATTTAATCCGCAGGGATCTTGATCACTATTTCTTTCCATAAGATATCATGCTGGTCCATTTCATTGATGATATTATGCTGATTGGACCTAGTGAGCAAGAAGCAGCAAACACTCTTGACTTATTGATAAGACATTTCCATGACAGAGGCTGGGAAATAAAGCCAAGAAACACTGGGGAGGCCTCTACCTAAGCGAAATTTCTAGGGTTCAGTGGTATGAGGCATGATGAAATATTCCTTCTAAGGTGGAGGATAAGTTGCTGCATCTGACCATCCCCCCGCCCCCAACATACACACACACACACACACACACACACACACACACACACACACACAAAAACCTAAAACATGGTACATACCTAGTGAGCCTCTTTGGATTTTGTTAAACAACATATTTCTCTTTTGGTGTGTTACACTGGCCCATTTACCAAGTGACCCAAAAAGTTGCTAGTTTTGAGTGGGGCCCAGAACAGGAAAAGGCTCTGCAACAGGTCCAGCCTGCTGTACAAGCTTCTCTGACACTTAGGCCATGTCATCCAGCAGATCCAATGGTGGAGGAAGTATTAGTGGCAGGTAGGGATGCTGTTTGGGGCCTCTGGCAGAGGCTCCTATAAGTGAACTATGGCTCAGGCCCTTAGGAATTTGGAACAGAGCCTGCTATCCTCTGCAGGAATAACTACTCTCATTTTCAGAAACAGCTCTTTGCCTGCGGCTGGACCTTAGTAGAGATGAAACACCTAACGATGGGCCACCAAGCTACCATGCAACCTGAGCTGCCCATCATGAACTGGATGTCATCCCACCCACCAAGACATAAAGTCGGACACGCACAGTAGCACTCCATCTTTAAATGCAAGTGATACATACATGATTGGGCACAAGAAGGCCCTAAAAGTATAGGTAAGTTACATGAAAAAGTGGCCCAAATGCCCATGGTTCCCTCTCCTGCTACACTGCCTTCTCTCTCCCAGCCATGGCCTTATGGGGAGTTCCCTATGATCAGTTGACAGAGGAAGAGAAGACTTGGGCCTGGTTCACTGATGGTTCCACACGATATACAGACACCACCCAAAAGTGGACAGAGGTAGAACTGCAGCCCCTCTCTGGGACAATCTTAAAGGAGAATGGTGAGGGGAAATCCTCCCAGTAGGCAGAATTTCAAGCTGCCTAACTTGATGGAAAGGAGAAATGGCCATATATGAAGTTATATATTAATTCATTCAATGACAAATAGTTTGGCTGGATAGTCAGAGGGTTGGAGGGAACATGATTGGAAAATTGGTGACAAAGAAATGTGGGAAAGAAGTATGTAGATAGACCTCTCTGAATGGAAAAAAAACCTGAAGACATTTGTGTCCCAAGTGAATATTTACCAAAGGTGACGTCAGAAGAGCAGTATTTTAAAAATTAAGTGGATAGGATGACCTGTTCTATGGATACCAGTCAGCCTCTTTCTCTAGCCATTCCTCTCAACCCCCAATGGGCTCATGATGAAAGTTGCCACAGTGGCAGGGATGGAGGTTATGCACGGGCTCGGCAACACAGACTGCCACTCACCAAGGTCAACATGGCTACAGCCACTGCTGCTGCTGTGTACCCAGTCTTCCAACAGAGAACAACACTGAGTCCCTGATGTGGCACCATTCTCTGGGATGACCAGTCAGCTACCTGGTGGCATGTTATTACATTAGATGGCTTCCATCATGGAAGAGGCAGCATTTTGTTCTTAGTGGAATAGACGCATACTCTGGACACATATTTGACATCCTTGCATGCAATACATCAGCCAAAATGACTTACAAAATGCCTCACCCACCGTCATGGTATTCCACATAGCATTGTTTCTGCTCAAGCAACTCACTTCTCAGCAAATCAAGTGCATCAACGGGTCCATGCTTATGAAATTTACTGGTTTTACCATGTCCCCCACCACCCTGAAGAGGCTGGTTTGATAGAATGATGGATTGGCCTTTTGAAGACTCAGTTATAACACCAGCTAGGTGTGGTGTTATCTCAAGAAGCCTGTATGTGCTCTGAATTAATGTATATATGGTGCTATTTCTCCCATAACCTGGTTCCCAGGTCCAGGAATCAATGGGTGGAAATGAGAGTGGCAAGACTCATTATAATTCTTAGGAACTCACTAGCAAAACTGTTGCTTCCTGTTTCTTTGACTTTATGCTTTGTTGGTCTAGAAGTCTCAGTTCCAGAGGGAGGAATGTTACCACCAGGAGATACAACAGGGATTCTGTTGAACTGGAAGCTGGAACTGCCACCCAGTTACTCTGGTCTTCTCACATCTCTGAATCAATAAGCAAAGAAGGGAGTTACTATGTTGGCTGGCCTGATTGGTCCTGACTACCAAGGGGAAATTGACTGCTCCTTAACTGAGGTAAGGAAGAGTGTATGTGAATTATAGGAGATCTCAGAGGATGTCTCTTAGTATTATCATGCCCCATGAGTAATGCCAATGGAAAAGTGCAACAACCCAGTCAAGGCAGGACAACTAACAAGCCAGATCATTCAGGAATGCAGGTTGAGGTAAGCCCATCAGGTAAGAACCATGTCCAGCTGAGGTGCTCACAGAAGGCAAACGGTATACAGAATAGATGGTGAAAGATAGTAGTTACAAATACTAACTACAACCACCTGACCAGTTACAGAAACAAGAGTGTAACTGTCATGAGTATTTCTCCTTATTTTCTTATAAACATGTTTGTGTGTGTGTATACACAGATATATATATACACACACAAATATAAATATACATACACAAATATAAACACACATATAAAGACAAATATGTATATAAGTATATATATATCAGATATTTTTGTTTTCTTTCTTCTCATATTCCCTTATCACATAATATACAATGTATTGACTTTATACCATAGTAGTATTTAAGTATTGCTAATTTTACATCCTAGTATTTAAGTTACAGGATACCAAGGAGAAGAGGAAACATCACTCAAGGACTTTACATACATCCTCTTTGGGGAAACAGTGACTGCATTTTTGGTTGTATGCAGCATAGTTGTATTATGCTAGGATAATTTTGATCTTGTTATTGCCTTTATGTCTAGATTAGGTCTGGTTTAAGGAGATACATATTGTGTCAAGCTGACAAAGGGTGAACTTGTGATAGTTAATTTTATGTGTCAGCTTGGCTGGATCATGGGATGCCCAGATATTTGGTTAAACATTATTTCTGGGTGTGTCTGTGAGGGTATTTCTGAAAGATATTAACATGTGAATCAGTAGACTGAGTAAAGCAGATGGCCCTCCCCAATGCGAGTGGGCATCGTCTATTCCATTGACGGCTTGAACAGAACAAAATGGCGGAGGAATGTTGAAGCCATGCTCTGCCTGACTAGGTGAGCTGGGATGTTGATCCTCTGCATTAGACACTCCTGGTTCAGACCTTCAGACCTGAACTGGAATCTACAGTATCAGCTCTCTGGCTCTCAGACCTGGGAATGGGAACTATACCCAGCTTTCCTGAGTTTCCAGCTTGCAGACAACAGATCACAGGACTTCTCAGCCTCCATAACTGTGTGAGCCAAGTCCTTATAATAAGTCTCATTCTAGACATACATATGTTGTACTGGATCTGTTTCTGTGGACAACCCTGACTTACTAGTATTCATCTTGTGCACTCTACACAGCCTTATACATGGTCAGTCTTTTGCAAGGTACATTTACATGCAATGTAATACCACTTATTTTTATTTTTGCCTGAGCTTTTTCCAATGAGGACAAACAGCTTAGGAAAAGTCTGTGTTATGATACATATCTAAATGGAGCCATTTAAAAACTTAAAAAAAAATTATTATAGCACTCTTAAGAAAGCCCTTGAATGCTAAAAAGCAAATATGAGATCTATGACTATAACATTTAGTTTACTTCCAGAATGTCCTGTCATATCATTAAATCACATCTAGAGATTTTATAAGACTGGAAATTATTTGCATAAGACTTTAACAAAATCTTCTCAGGAAAGAACATGATGTGACCTAGTAAACTACCTTCAATGTGAGAGATAGGCACTGTCTCTTATAAGAACTTCGAATAACACTTAAAAAATGAACCCATGTAGATGATATTCCTGTGCTCTCTTTTAGCCAGTTCTTAGAACATGAAGCAAGAAGTCACTTAAGAATCTATTCCCTGTGACTACTTTCACAAGGAAATTGCTGGGAACGGTCCTCACTTTGGATGACCTACATGGGAACTATGTGTCCCTCTTCTGGAGTACAGATACTAATGCTTCAAGTACAAAAAGACATGTTAGAGCCTATTTTTTGGAAAGTCAACTTGTTGGATCAATCTATCTTCCACCCCAAAACAAAGCAAAAAAAATGTGTAAGTTGGAAATGGCCTCCAAATAGTCTATTGTTCTTTCCTTTTCCTCAAACATTCTTCCCAGTCTCCAGATGAATGCACTTCAATTCCATCCTTTGTCTTAAACACTCTCTCTTCAGAGAGGTCCGTTACCTTCTATTCCAACTTGCTCTATGTTTTTTATAGCATTCCCACCTGCATGAGTCAGATAATTGAAAGAATTCACAAGATCCTATAAGATACACTAATCTAAGGCTTTAATAAATGTAAAGTGTATAATACAGCAAGGACAAATAAAACATAGGTGAACACCAGTGTCATCTGATACATCTAGAAGCAGTTCCCTGGGCCTTGTCTCCATTGCTCTGGGCATTTGGGAACCCAATCTTTTTTTTTTCTTTTTTTGCGGTACACGGGCCTCTCACTGTCGTGGCCTCTCCCGTTGCAGAGCACAGGCTCCAGACGCGCTGGCTCAGCGGCCATGGCTCACGGGCCCAGCCGCTCCGCGGCATGTGGGATCTTCCCTGACCGGGGCATGAACCCGCGTCCCCTGCATTGGCAGGCGGACTCTCAACCACTGTGCCACCAGGGAAGCCCATGGGAACCCGATCTTAATCCCTGTCCTCTTCATCTTCAGATTATAAATCACTATGATCCATGCAAGATACTCCTGTCTCAAGGCACAAGTTAACTATCCTTTTACTGCTCACATAGCTAAAGCGAGTTTGTGGAACTGGTTAAACCAGGTGCCAAATATCAATCTATACAATTTTAATAAACAGTGTAAACACGATGTTATAAGATGCCTCCAGGGGTGTCTTGGACTTTATATGGCCCATAATAAATTACTATTTAGTACATGGCATCCCTGTCTTGGCCAAGGGTCAGTGCCAGACTTCTGTCATCCCTGGAGATAAGCATAAAGCCACTACAGAGCAGCTGCAAATTAATGCCATCTTTACAGAATATCAGTTTTTAATTATCTTTTTTATTACTTCTGGATCTATATATAAACCCTATTATTTATTATCCATTGTTTGTAAGGCCTGGGACCAGAAAATAAATAAAGGCCCCAGGCCAATGATCTGTCTTATTCTATTTTCACTTCTAATCCTTCCAGTACCTTAAGGGACCTCGAGGGCAGATCATGACCTGTGAATACCCCCAGGCTTAGGAGTAGGAACAGCATTGGGAACTTGGTGAACCCCTCAGAGTATTGATCCAGGGGAGAGTCTGAAATAGGCATTGGGAGCAGAGTTTGAGGCCATTTGAGCAGGGAATACTGGGGTCCCAGGTATCCAAAGTATGATCTCCTTTGTTTTAGGCATGTGGCTCTATACTCTTGACCCTGTATTTTTCCTCACCCTCTTAGGAAAGGTGGAGCCAAAGGAGGGCCTGAGTGTGGCCCTCTAAAACAATAGGAATTATTGTAGGGGCCCTAGGTGCCCAGGTCTATTACCAACACTGTCCATCTCTTGTATTTTAATATTAGCAGCCTACGTAGCAACAGGGACTGTGGTGGTTTTCTGTACAAACATGAGTCCAGTGTACAGCATGTTGTATAGTGGGCACCTAAAGAATGTTGAATGGATGGATGGACGGACGAACGAATGACAGCAGCAAAATAACTTCTGAGAATATAAATCTATATTCGTCCTGTCATTTTTGAATGTGACACGGGAGTAAAGAGTATAGTTTGAAATAGGGACTATAGATTAACATATAAACTCAGTTCTTACAAACAAACTGCTATTATTAATAGAGATATTTATGTTCAAAGAATAAAATATGGATTCAAATCAGCTGTATGACTTGAGAAGTTCATTGTATAATTCATGTCAGTGACAAACCTAATGAATTAATGATATAACCTGAATATTAGAGATACAACTTAGAATTTCACTGCATGTATTATTTAAAATTTGATGCACTATGCAAATAAATCTTTAAAATATACTCCTAAATCAAACTTTAAATAAAAATGTAAAGAATAGCAGTCTGTAGGAGTGAAGAGGCAAGATGATTAAATCACCACGGGTATTCAACTTGCATGGAAAAGAGAATAAGCTTGAAATGAGAAAAGACTAACAAGAGAGGAAGTAGGAAGAGCAATTTATCATCTTCTCATGTCACCACCATCAATATTTATTGTGCTTGGGCACTTTGTACTTTGCATTATCCTAGATGCTATGAGACACTGTTCTATCATTACCGGTTTTGCTGAATCACCTGGAGCTGGAAGTGGGCCGACAGGAGAGAACTTGGTTGTCCGTAAAAGTTACTTGCGCTGTTTATGATGAACTAAAAAAAATTCACTTCTAGGCTAGATGCTACTGCAAAGCAAAAAGCTAACTGAAGCAATGATACAAACATTTCAGGTTGTAAAAAAAAATCTAGTAAATACTATTCCCTATATTTTGTACATGTCCATCTTCCTCCCACTTTGACTCTTCTTGGGATATGGCCACTACCTCTTCAAACTACCCCTTTCGGAGAATGAAACTTCAACATTCCAAAATGAAGATCAATGTTTTCTCTATTGACATCTTTCTTCTGCATTTGCTTATCCTCATCAATTACAATTTCATTTTGCGTCTCAGTCCAACCCCCATTCTGCTGTGTTTTAGATAGCTTACATTCACCGACAGAAGAGGAGAAAGAATCCCTGAAGATATTCAATAGATCTTTATTCTTTTTTCAGGTACTCAGTACAGCTATTTCATTCTGTTTTAAATTGCTTGGAAATGCCACAAACCTGAAATAACACGCTTAGTGAAATACAATAGTGAGGTTTTTTGTTTGATTTTTTTTTTTCCTTTTCTTTTTCTTACTTAGTTTTCTCCACTTGGCTTCCTGGATTTAGCTCCAACATGAAAGGAATCTAAGTAGAATTTATCTTCATGAAATATGTTACCTCATTATTTTTTTGGTAGCTTAAACTCATCTGTTAACAAGTAATCTTTTGAAAATACAGACTGAGATTTTTAAATCATTAAAAAGTTTGATTTCCAATTTAGAATGACAGAATTTTTCTTAAAAAATATATTACCACTTCTAAGCCTAGACATATCTAGATAAAGTTTAAGAAGTCCAATGAACATACTCTATTCTTATCTGCCATCATGCTAATGCTTAAAGCCTTTCTTTGAGTGCCAAGGCCTTAAACCACATACTTCTGGCCTATCCCATTTCACAAGGTCCAACAGATTCCTAACCCCAAAGCCCATTTCCCCCTTATGACCCTTTATAACACTTATTGCCCATATCATCATTTGTTTACTCAATACTGATTACCAAATGACTTCCCTTCTACTCTTGTATTATGATTTTTTTCAAATGCTGTCCTCACAGGTGTATTATTTCTCTTACCATAAGTATCGTTTCATTAACCAGATCATAAGCTATATCTTGTGACCTTACTTCCTATTTCTTAACCCTGCATAACACAAAAAAGAGCTGTGTACATAGTAGCAAACCAAGTTTTAAATTGACATTTTAGTTACCAGCACATTTGGGAAATGTTTTATATTTTGAAAAGTGACTTTACATAAACCAGCCTATTCAGTCCTTATAAAAACCCTTTATCAGCCACATATTAGAGATGATAAAAAAAGAATTCTAGAAAGTCTGTATTACACAGTAAGTGAAAGGCCAAGAAGCAAACCAAAACCATAAGACTCCCAGGGCAGTGACCTTTCTATACTATTGGGGAAAACACAAGAACTACATGGGTCTGATACTGGGGTGGAATATGAAAGTAATGACACTGCTGTAATGAAGTTCAGCCAACAATGCACAGTTGTGTACCAGATGAAAGCAGATGAAAATAACAGTCAGAGAAGAGGGGCAGCTGCTGTGTCTCTATGATACACTCGCTTTACAAGTTACATTTGCATCTCTGCTACCTTTAAGGTGGTTGTATTAATACATTCAGTGATGCATTTGTAATGCCTAAAACACATAAAACACAAAAAAGCAAACAAGAGAAAATTCACCAGTGGGGGGAAAAACAGGTGACATTTATGGTACACGGTATATATACCCACACAAATGTTCATTTATTGTCTTGTGTGCATCTCTTCTAAATAGCTATGAGGATGAATACACTCATTATAAGAAAGGCTACGGGTACATTTGGAGATGGGAAAGCCACATAAAACCTGCATTATTTATAAAGACGAAAACTAAGTTTTCACTGATGTGTGTTGCAAGATTAAACGGCCATCACTGTTTTCTCTCTGCATGGCAGAGGCTAGTGCTACTTTCTTCATTTAACAGATAATAAAATTGTTATGCCTCAGGTGATAAACAAAACTAATGGCACAAATAGAAAGGAGTCTGGACCATTTAACTGCCAGTTGTCTATTTCTGCTATAAAATAAAATTCCATTTTTGAGAATATCATCCTGACTCAAAGGCATCCTGATTACATGTTCATGCTGATGTCTTTCTTTTATGTGAAACTGATTGGTGTCATGTCAAGCAAATAAACATTAAAAACACTCTGCTGTTCCTTCTGGCTTGGTTGATAAAAAGCTATTTCACTAAGGTTACAGCTTTTCTTACTTTTCTATAATCCAACCTTATATGTCTGAATAAAAGAAATTCATGTGATGGTTTTCAAAATATTGGGGATTTAACTCTCCCTTGAAAAACACTTACCGTATGAATCCACAGAAAGTTCTCTTTAAAAATGCTTTTGATTAAAGACAATACATAATGATGAATGGATGTGAAATTTCTGCTAAATGTTTCATTAACTTTGTATTGCTATTAAGCTAATGCCAGCAATCATGTTAAGGTTCTGCCTGATTATCCATCAAAATGCTATATACCACTTTTACATTGTTAATCCCCTAGAATCATTCTTTACTAGGCTCATTATATCATTCTCTATTCCATGTTTGGCTTTTCTCTGATAAGTAATTTTTCTAATTTTAAACTTATTTATTGTATTTATCACCAAGCACATTCATTTGCTTTCTTTACTCTGTGGTTTTCAGTCATCCAACTAGCTTTAGCTTTATAACTTTATATTCTATTTCTAATTCTGCCTTTGATGTCATGTAAAGACCACTTGTAAAAGTCAAAGCAGAGGCTAAATGACTCAGTAGAACAAAGCTCTTAAAGTTCTGCTGTGTTAACTAGATCAATGTGAAGTTAAGATTATAAAATAATATGTGCTTAATGCACAAAATTAATAAAACACAGAAAAACAAAGAAGAAAAACATCACCTACACCAGGGATAATAATTGGTAACATTTTTGGTACACGGCATGTCTACGATGTGTATTGACAGCCTTTTACTTATATCTATACATCTTTACATTTATATATAACACACTTATTGCCCTATAGTTTTATTTTCTTTTGTACTTAGCAATTCATTATATTTAATGTTATAATGCTATGTTGCTTTTTTTTTACTTGGTTATTTATCACAAACATTGCCTAATTTCAACAAGCATTCTTCTGCAACACTGTATATGTCAGCATCTTATTGGCTTCTTTGTCATTCCTCCAACATAGCAAGCAAACTCCCGTCTCAGACTTTTGAACTAGCCATCCTTCAGCCTGAGATTCTATGTTCCACAAATATTATCATCACATGGTCTCTTGCTTCATTCTGGCCTCTTTCAAATACTACCCTTCACAAAACTCTTCCTTGGAGAACCCCATCTAAACAATGAACTCCAATAAGCTATTCATTCTCACTGCATTCTTCGCCATGACACCAGACACCACCTGACATCATATACTGTTTATATTCTATCATATGTCATATATTTTTATTGGTTTGTTTCCTACCTCCCTCACCAGAATGTAAGATACATAGAGGCATAAGCTTTGTATGTTGTGTTTACTATTCTTTCTCCAATGCTTAAGATCATTTAAAGCACAGAGTGAAAAATGAATTTTAAAAATCAATAAATGAAAAACAAAAATCAATAAATGATGGGCTTCCCTGGTGGTGCAGTGGTTAAGAATCCGCCTGCCAATGCAGGGGACATGGGTTCGAGCCCTGGTCTGGGAAGATCTCACATGCCATGGAGCAACTAAGCCTGTGCAGCACAACTACTGAGCTTGGGCTCTAGACCCCACAAGCCACAAATACTGAAGCCCATGCACCTAGAACCCATGCTCTGCAACAAGAGAAACCACCACAACGAGAAGGCCACGCACTGCAACAAAGAGCAGCCCTCACTCACCACAACCAGAGAAAGACTGCTAGCAGCAACAAAGACCCAACAGTCAAAAATAAATAAATAAAATAAATTTATTTTAAAAAATCAATAAATGAATATATCATTCCAACACTGTTGACAATTCATTTAAATAGTTCAAAAAATTAGTTTCCTGTAGAATTTCCCAAATCATTTTCTAATGGAAAGTAGGAGAAACTCCAACATCAAATTCCTCAGACCATTTCCTCCACCTGAACAGTGTTTAAGTGTTATATTGTGACTAAAAGGGTTAAGTACATCTATCACAGATGATGAAAGTTCAGGAGGTTTCCCTTGTGTGGTTTATTGTTCCTTGATAACTTGCTGGAGGATGAAGAGCAAGTTTATCTTTCAACTACATCAATAGTTGTTATTTTGTATAGATTGCTAGGTTCAATTCTAGTTTCCATATATCCTTGTGTTTTATTATATATTAATCTTTCAATATTTTTGCAAGGACCTTGAGGACAGGTACTATAGTTTTTAAAAACTGCTGTTGTATTTACTTATTTTTATTGTTCTTTTTGGAATAATGCAAACATCAGAATAAGGAAATGCTCAACAAATAGTTAGTTATTTGTTTATCACTTGCCGATTACCCCAACTCTGGGTTCCAACAACCCAGTAAACATAAAAAGTAACAGAAGGTAGAATACAGTGTATTTCAGCAGAAGATTTCAGGGAGGTTTTAGCTGAGTTGTAAAAATTATCTTGCTAAGATATACTTCTCCCTGTACTAAACTATGATATTCAAGTCAGCAGAAAATCCCCCATCC
>NW_006792454.1:579483-622447 GCF_000442215.2 Lipotes vexillifer
CATGATAACACATTAAAAAAAAATTATCACTTATAAAATGAGGATAGAAGGCAGTATCCTTTGACTAAAAAAATGAAGACTGAGCTTATAATGTTAAACTCAAGTTTCCTGGAGGCAGACTCCTTGGGTTCAAATCTCACATTTCTTTATGTCTATTATTCAGAAATAATAATCTAACTTATTTCCAACTTTGAACAAGTTATCCAACAACTGTTCTATGTCAGTTTCTTCATCTAAAAAATGTGAACATTAATAGTACCTTCCTTAGAGTGTCATTGGGAAGATGAGTTAAAATACGTTAAATACTTAGAATAAAATACTATGCCTGAGACATACTGTTTGCTAGTATATTCTAGATGGTAAATGTTAGTTATTACTTAAAGTTGGCAGGACACATGCCTTGTGTCCTCAAATTAATTTTAACCTTTACAAAAGTTCTAATTTGTCATATGTATCTAGGTGAAAAATAATTACTTTGAGAATATTTGTGAACTCTTCCCATTGCCCTTGTATCTCCCTTGTGAAACAGAGATTATAGCAGAAAACTTCCCTAACATGGGAAAGGAAATAGTCACCCAAGTCCAGGAAGTGCAGAGAGTCCCACACAGGATAAACCCAAGGAGAAACACTCCGAGACACATAGTAATCAAATTGGCAAAAATTAAAGACAAAGAAAAATTACTGAAAGCAGCAAGGGAAAAACAGCAAATAACATGCAAGAGAACTCCAATAAGGTTAACAGCTGATTTCTCATCAGAAACTCTACAAGCCAGAAGGGAGTGGCATGACATATTTAAAGTGATGACAGGGAAGAACCTACATACAAGATTATTCTACCCAGCAAGGATCTCATTCAGATTTGATGGAGCAATCAAAAACTTTACAGATAAGCAAAAGCTAAGAGAATTCAGCACCACTAAACCAGCTCTACAACAAATGCTAAAGGAACTTCTGCAACTGGGAAACACAAGAGAAGAAAAGGACCTACAAAAACAAACACAAAACAATTAAGAAAATGGTAATAGGAACATACATATCGATAATTACCTTAAACATGACGGATTAAATGCTCCAACCAAAAGACACAGGCTCATTGAATGGATACAGAAACAAGACCCATATATATACTGTCTACAAGAGACCCACTTCAGACCTAGGGACACATACAGACTGAAAGTGAGAGGATGGAAAAAGATATTCCATGCAAATGGAAATCAAAAGAAAGCTGGAATAGCAATTCTCATATCAGATAAAATCGACTTTAAAATAAAGAATGTTAAAAGAGACAAGGAAGGACACTACAAAATGAACAAGGGGTCAATCCAAGAAGATATAACAATTATAAATATATATGCACCCAACATACGAGGACCTCAATACATAAGGCAACTGCTAACAACTCTAAAAGAGGAAATCAACAGTAACACAATAACAGTGGGGGACTTTAACACCTCACTTACACCAATGGACAGATCATCCAAACAGAAAATTAATAAGGAAACACAAGCTTTAAATGACACAATAGTCCAGATAGATTTAATTGAAATTTATAGGACATTCCATCCAAAAACAGCAGATTACACTTTCTTCTCAAGTGTGCACCGAACATTCTCCAGGATAGATCACATCTTGGGTCATAAATCAAGCCTCAGTAAATTTAACAAAGTTGAAATCATATCAAGCATCTTTTCTGACCACAACGCTATGAGATTAGAAATCAATTACAGGGGAAAAAACGTAAAAAGCACAAACACATGGAGGCTAAACAATATGTTACTAAATAACCAAGAGATCACTGAAGAAATCAAAGAGGAAATCAAAAAATACCTAAAGAAAAATGACAATGAAAACATGATGATCCAAAACCTATGGGATGCAGCAAAAGCAGTTCTAAGAGGGAAGTTTATAGCAATACAATCCTACTTCAAGAAACAGCAAATATCTCAAATAAACAATCTAACCTCACACCTAAATGAATTAGAAAAAGAAGAACAAAAAAACCCCAAAGTTAGTAGGAGGAAAGAAATAATAAAGATCAGAGCAGAAATAATTGAAATAGAAACAAAGAAAACAATAGCAAAGATCAATAAAATTAAAAGCTGGTTCTTTGAGAAGATAAACAAAATTGATAAACCATTAGCCAGACTCATCAAGAAAAAGAGGGTGAGGACTCAAATCAATAGAATTAGAAATGAAAAAGGAGAAGTAACAACTGACACTGCAGAAATACAAAGCATCCTAGGAGACTATACAAGCAACTCTATGCCAATAAAATGGACAACCTGGAAGAAATGGACAAATTCTTAGGAAGGTAAAACCTCCCAAGACTGAACCAGCAATAAACAGAAAATATGAACAGACCAATCACAAGGAATGTAGTTGAAACTGTGATTAAAAATCTTCCAACAAAACAAAAGTCCAGGACCAGATGGCTTCACAGGTGAATTCTATCAAACATTTAGAGAAGAGCTAACACCCATCCTTCTCAAACTCTTCCAAAAAATTGCAGAGGAAGGAACACTCCCAAACTCATTCTATGAGGCTACCATCACCCTGACACCAAAACCAGACAAAGATGTCACAAAGAAATAAAACTACAGGCCAATATCACCGATGAACATAAATGCAAAAATCCTCAATAAAATACTAGCAAACGAATCCAACAGCCCATTAAAAGGATGATACACCATGATCAAGTGGGATTTATCCCAGGGATGCAAGGATTCTTCAATATATGCATATCAATCAATGTGTTACACCATATTAACAAATTGAAGGAGAAAAACCATATGATCATCTCAATAGATACAGAAAAAGCTTCTGGCAAAATTCAACATCGATTTATGATAAAACTCTCCAGAAAGTGGGATAGAGGGAACCTACCTCAACATAATAAAGGCCAAATACAACAAACCCACAGCAAACATCATTCTCAATGGTGAAAAACTGAAAGAATTTCCTCTAAAATTAGGAACAAGACAAGGATGTCCACTCTCACCACTATTATTCAACATAGTTTTGGAAGTCCTAGCCACAGCAATCAGAGAAGAAAAAGAAATAAAAGGAATACAAATTGGAAAAGAAAAAGTAAAACTATCACTGTTTGCAGATGACATGATACTACTATACATAGAAAATCGTAAAGATACCACCAGAAAACTACTAGAGCTAATCAATGAATTTGGTAAAGTTGCAGGATACAAAATTAATGCACAGAAATCTCTTGGATTCTTATACACTAGTGATGAAAAATCTGAAAGAGAAATTAAGGAAACACTCCCGCTTACCATTGCAACAAAAAGAATCAAATACCTAGGAAAAGGCCTACCTAGGGACACAAAAGACCTGTATGCAGAAAACTATAAGACACTGATGAAAGAAATTAAAGATGATACCAACAGATGGAGAGATATACCATGTTCTTGGATTGGAAGAATCAATATTGTGAAAATGACTATACTACCCAAAGCAATCTACAGATTCAATGCAATCTCTATCAAATTACCAATTTCATTTTTTACAGAACTAGAACAAAATATCTTAAAATTTGTATGGAGACACAAAAGACCCCGAATAGCCAAAGCAGTCTTGAGGGAAAGAAAAGGAGCTGGAGGAATCAGACTCCCTGACTTCAGACTATACTACAAAGCTACAGTAATCAAGACAATATGGTACTGGCACAAAAACAGAAATACAGATCAATGGAATGGGATAGAAAGCCCAGAGATAAACCCACGCACCTATGGTCAACTAATCTATGACATAGGAGGCAAGGATATACAATGGAGAAAAGACAGTCTCTTCAATAAGCTGTATGGGGAAAACTGGACAGCTACATGTAAAAGAATGAAATTATAACACTCCCTAACACTACATAAAAATAAACTCAAAATGGATTAGAGACCTAAATATAAGACCGGACACTATAAAACTCTTAGAGGAAAACATAGGAAGAACACTCTTTGACATAAATCACAGCAAGATCTTTTTTTTTTTTTTTTTTTTTTTTCCTTGCGTTATGCGGGCCTCTCACTGTTGTGGCCTCTCCCATTTGCGGAGCACAGGCTCCGGACGCGCAGGCCCAGCGGCCATGGCTCACGGGCCCAGCCGCTCCGCGGCATGTGGGATCTTCCCGAAACGGGGCACGAACCCTCGTCTCCTGCATCGGCAGGCGGACTCTCAAGCACTGCGCCACCAGGGAAGCCCACAGCAAGATCTTTTTTGATCCACTTCCTAGAGTACTGGAAATAAAAACAAAAATAAACAAATGGGACCTAATGAAACTTCAAAGCTTTGGCAGAGCAAAGGAAACCATAAACAAGGCAAAAAGACAACCTTCAGAATGGGAGAAAATATTTGCAAATGAATCAACGGACAAAGGATTATTCTCCAAAATATATTAACAGCTCACACAGCTCAATATTAAAGAAACAAACAATACAATCCAAAAATGGGCAGAAGACCTAAATAGACATTCCTCCAAAGAAGGCATACAGATGGCCAAGAAGCACATAAAAAGCTGCTCAACATCACTAATTATGAGAGAAATGCAAATCAAAACTACAATGAGGTATCACCTCACACCAGTTAGAATGGGCATCATCAGAAAATCTAGAAACAACAAATGCTGAGAGGGTGTGGAGAAAAGGGAACCCTCTTTCACTGTTGGTGGGAATGTAAATTGATATAGCCGCTATGGAGAACAGTATGGAGGTTCCTTAAAAAAACTAAAAACAGAATTAGCATATGACCCAGCAATCCCATTACTGGGCATATACCCAGAGAAAACCATAATTCAAAAAGACACATGCATCCCAATGTTCACTGCAGCACTATTTACAATAGCCTGGACATGGAAGCAACCTAAACGCCCATCGACAGACAAATGGATAAAGAAGATGTGGTACATATATACAATGGAATATTACTCAGCTGTAAAAAGGAACGAAATTGGGTCATTTGTAGAGACGTGGTTGGATCTAGAGACTGTCACAGAGTGAAGGAAGTCAGAAAGAGAAAAACAAATATCGTACATTAATGCATATATGTGGAACCTAGAAAAATGGTACAGATCAACCAGTTTGCAGGGCAGAAATTGAGACACAGATGTACAGAACAAACGTATGGACACAAAGGGCGGAAAATGGTGGGGGTGGGGCATGGTGGTGTGATAAATTGGGAGACTGGGATTGACATATATACACTAATATGTATAAAATGTATAACTAATGAGAACATGCTGTATAAAAAAAATGGACATATCAATATTTATGCCACATACTTGAATAAATCTCCATCAGTACTCTCTGACACTTTGGTTTTTAACCATATGGGCAAAAATAGTAAATACTGAGTTAAAATAAAGAAACTGCTTTATTTTCTCTACCTTTATGACTCTCTTCTGTTAGAATCTACATTCTTGTTTATTGGCTGATTTTAGCCATGAAGAATAAGAACTAGTGCTTATTTTTTATGGATCCAAAGGCATTGTAGTGACAAAACTCCGGAAGTGTCCCCTTGACCATAATTGGAAACAGTCTCTTAAGACAACCAGTCAAGTGATGTGTAAATAACAAGAACATTATTCAAGCATTTTATACTGTCAGTGTTTTTCTTGGTAAATGTGCTTAAAGTTCTCATTTCATCAAAAGAGACAGGAAATTGTACCATAGACTTGACAACTCCCTTGGGAAATGGAAACTGAATGGTTCTAAGCAGATTCAGAGATAAAGATGGATAATGAGTATAGGGATATTGTCTAGATAATCTTCCTGGAGAACAATTTTCCAAGCAAAGGAAATAAGACTAACAAATATAAGGAATAAAGCTGATGTTAAAAGTATTTCTTTTTACTTAAAATACCATATTTGTTTTCTTTTAGTTTATTATGGAGCATTTATAAGAAATAATGATAAAGCTATTGTTGATTAAGAACATTGAAGGCTGGGCTTCCCTGGTGGCGCAGTGGTTGACAGTCCACCTGCCGATGCAGGGGACACGGGTTCATGGCCCAGTCCAGGAAGATCCCACATGCCGCAGAGCAGCTAGGCCCGTGAGCCATGGCCGCTGAGCCTGCGAGTCCGGAGCCTGTGCTCCACAACGGGAGAGGCCACAACAGTGAGAGGCCCGCGTACTGAAACAAACAAACAAACAAAAAACATTGAAGCCTAAGGTTCCAGTGAGAAATAAAAACGGGAGCTTTAAAAGATTTCTTTGTAAAATATCCAATAATGGCATGATATGTAAATGTTAATTTGTAGACCTAAAAAAATTAATATTTTTAACCTCAAAGAAAAGAATTATTTGGTTGGTTATAGGGAGGTGTTTATCAAGCATTTTTATTTTTTAATTCACTTTTTGCATATTTGGTTGTGTTTAAAAGATAATTTTAGTATATTTCCATCTTGGCTAAGTAAGATTCAGAAATATCTGAACATGTCTGTTACACTGGTAGGATAGGTGTTCCAGAAAACTCTGCAAAAGAATTTCAGAGTATCCATAAAGAAGAACCAAAAGTCAGACACAGTTAATACTGTGAAAAAAAATAATTAAGAGTTGGATGGGGAAACAATTCTAATCATAGCCTGGTGTCTATTAGTCATATATGTTTTCCTGGCCAAACCACCATCTGTCTCCTCTTCTAGTCCCACCTACCACAAAACCTGTAAATCAAGGAAGCACACAAATAAAAATTACCCTGAAAGAACCTGGACACCTAAAGTTATATCAAATAAATATTATTTCTTTGGGACATATCTAACAGATTATAACACGAAGGGAGAAGTATATACTTCCCCACTTTGAAACAGACCACATAAAACTTTGACTCATTGAGGACTTCAGCGTAAAGGGCTGGTGACTAGATGAATACCAACAGGCCCTGGTAGGAAGCAAACTGCATTCCAAAGCAAGACCAAATTTCTGGTGAAGGCATATGAAATACATATTGGAGATTATATACGTACACATACATATAATAACAAGAGCATTGGCGGCCAACTTGGCTGAAGATCAAGCACTTGACGGATATACAGTATCTTTTCTACCTAGTAATTGCTTATATCTATATGTATACATAGACAGATATAGATATATATAGGAGTTTTGCTTCTATTTCACTCGGATTGTTAAGATACATGTTACGCCCTGGGACCTGGAGAAATAGGAAGTACAGTACCAGTGGACTGCATTTGACCCTATTTTATTTGAGAGGTGAGAACTGGAAATTAATTAAATGATTTTCCTGAAATACTTTGTGATTCTCTGGGTATCATCAGGAGACCTTTAAGGTATTAGAGAAGGTGTGACAGAGTATGGATCCTGGCAAACCCAAGGTCAGGTACAACATCAAGAACTCTCATCAGTGTCCCACCAACTCCAAACTTCCAGTTTCAATGATAGAAGTGTCCTGCAGCAGAAGATGGGACTCCTCATCATGGATGTAAACCAGGGGTTAGCAACGTTTTCCTGTAAAAAGCCATATAGTAAGTATTTTCAGCTCGGGCCATGTGGTTTCCTCTGCCATTGTAGCATAATAGTAGCTATAGACAATATGCAGCTTTGCTATGATGAAACTTTATTTACAAAATTGGTGGTGCATTATTTGCCAACTTCTGAGTTAACCCCACACCTGGCACCGGATCTGGAGAAGCTGGAGAAGGATCCAGCAGGGACTGCTAGTGCTGAGACCCCAGGTGTTATCCCACGCCAATCAGGTGACAATAAGCAAACATGTGCATGGGTTGCAACAGCACTTCATGCCTCTCTCCAATCCTTGAGCTTAAAAAAATTCAAAGTGGCTGTTGTCCACTTTTACAAGTAATGAAGGGTACTGAAAATAGGAAATATGTAGATAAACATAAAATACAAGTTTTCTTTTTTTTCCAACATATATTGAGATGATCTTATAGTTCTCCTCTCATAGTCTGTTAATATAGTGAATTATATTAAGTTTTAAGTGCTTCTGTTTTATTCTTTTGAAGAGATAAACTATATTTACTGATATTCAAACCTTAAACCAAACTTGCATTTCCAGCCCTTTATTAGTCAAGCTGTATCACCCTTTTTAATATTGCTAGATTCAATATTCTAATATTTTGTGAGATTTTTATATTAATTTTCATAAAGGATATGAATCTATAGGGTTTTTTAAATAATGTCTTTGTTAAGTTCTCATATCACAGTAATACTGGCTTGAGAATATTTTGGGAAACAGTTCCTCTTCTTCTACTTCTTGAAAGTGCTTGTGTAATTATTTCTTCCTTAAGTGTTTAATAAATTTACCACTGATGCCATCTAGACATGGAGTTATCTTTGTAGGAATACTTTGGATTACTAATTCAATTACTTTAATAGATATAGAAAAATTTTTAATTTGTATTTCTTCTTGAATAAGCATTGGTTAGTTTGTGTCATTCAAGGAATTTATCCATTTCATCTAATTGGTCACATTTATTTGTATAAAGTTATTGACAATACTTCCCTACTATCCATTTATTATCTATGAAATCTGTAACAATATGATCTTTCTCATTACTGACATTTGTAATTTGTGCTCTCTCTTTCTCTTTCTCACTCTCTCCCTGTAAGTCTCACTAAGAGTTTATTAGTTTCATTAATTTTCCACAAGTCCAACTTTTGACTCTTTTAATCTCTATTTTACTTCTCTTTCACTGATAGCTACTCTTACCTTTAACATTGGTTTCCATCTACACATTTCAAATTTAATTTACTCTTTTAAAAATATCTCTCTAAAGTAGAAGCTTAAATTATTGATTTTAAATTGTATTCCTTTCTATATGAGAATTTATACATACAAAATTTCCTCAAAAAACTGCTTTAGCTCCATCCCACTAATTTTGGTATTTTGTGGTTTTTTCTTCTTTTGCTTTGAAATACTTTCCCATCATCTTTGTGATTTCTTCTTGATTCATTAATTGCTTATTTTTTCTTAAATTTCCAACTATTTGAGAATTGTGGTAGGCTGAATAATGGCCCACCCAAAGAGATCTGCATCCCTGGAAACAGAGAATATTGCCTTAATTGGCAAAATGGACTTGGTGGATATAATTAATTTAAGAATCTTTAGATAGAGAGATTATCCTGGATTACCTGGGTAAATCCTAAATTTAATTCCAAATGTCATTGTAAGATGGAGGCAAAGGGAGACTGGACTACAGAAGGGGGTAAGGCAACATGATGACAGAAGCAGAGATTGGAATGATGTGGCCCCAAGCCAAGGCATACTTAGCAGCCACCAGAAGCTCAAAAAGGCAAGGAGTAGCTTCTCTCTCAGGGTTTCCAGAAGAAATCAACCCTGTCAACACATTGATTTTAGCCCCATAAAACTCATGCTACACTTCTAGCCTCCAGAACTGTATATACAAAATATACAGAATAAAAGCTGTATTTTAAGCAAATTTTGTGATAATTTGTTACAGTATCAATAGAAAATTAATACTAGAATTTTACCACATATCTTTCAGCTATTTATTTCTAACCTGCGTCTGTGTTTACTCAAAAAACATACTCTGAAAAATTTCGATCTTTTAAAATGTATTGAGACATTTTATTACCAGGGATATGATTTATTTTGGTGAATGTATAAATCAATATCACATGATACAGAATTTATATCAGTTAATTGGGTGACTGCTTCCAAGATTTTCTCCTTCCCTTTGTTTTTTTTTCCATTTTATTATGATATGCCTGGGGGTGGTTTTCTTTATATTTAGTGTGCTTAGGGTTAGCTAAGCCTCTTAGATCTCTAAATCAATGGGTTTTTAAATAATATTGGAGAAATTTTCACCTACTATATCTTCAAATATTGTCTACACTTGATTCTCACTCTCTTCCTTTTGGGACCCCAATTGTATGTATATTAGACTATTTGATATGTTTCTGCAGGTCTCTGAGGCTTTAATCAACTTTCATCAATCCTTTTAACTATGTATTCTTCATTTTGTACAATGTCTACTGATGTTTTCAAGTTCACGTACTCTGACTTCTGCCATCAGAAGTGCTCACTTCTATAGGAATTTTTCCATTAAATTATTTAATCAACTTATAATTTATTTTGCTTTCAGGTCTAGAGAAAGAAACACATTCATAAATGTTTTATTTTCTTAGATGATTAGCTGATTATCTCAAGATAATTTATTGAATTAGATAATGATTTTCAAATACTGCTCCACAAAAATGTAGATGCCCCTTGCCTTTTCCTAGAGAGTCTACACATTGCTTCCATATTAATCTTTCAAATGTACATTACTGATCATGTCACTCCCTTCCCAAAAATCTTAAAAACTGTTGTAAACAAAACTTATTTCCCAGAGTCCTCCAAGATGGTGGAGGAGTATGATGTGGAGATCACCTTCCTCCCCCACAAATGCACCAGAAATACATCTACATGTGGAACAATTCCTACAGATCACCTACTGAATGCTGGCAGAAGACCTCAGACTTCCCAAAAATATATATTTCTTTTCTTTTTCTCTTTTTGTGAGTGTGTATGCATATGCTTCTTTCTGTGATTTTGTCTGTAGAGCTTTGCTTTCACCATTTGTCCTAGGGTTCTGTCTGTTTTTTTTTTTCTTTTTAATAGTTTTTAGCTCTTCTTATCATTGGTGGATTTGTTTTTTGGTTTGATTGCTCCTTCTGTCGTTCTATTATTTTCTTTTTTTAAACTACCTTCTATTTTTAATAATTTAAAATTTTTTCTATTTTAACAACTTCATTTCATTTTATTATTTTTTCTTTCTTTCTTTCTCCCTTTTCTTCTGAGCTGTGTGGCTGACAGGGTCTTCGTGCTCCGCTGGGTTTCAGGCCAGTTCCTCTGAGGTGGGAGAGCCAAGTTCAGGACACTGGTCCACCAAAGACTTCCAAGCTCCAAGTAATATCAAATGGTGAAGGCTCTCCCACATATCTCCATCTCAATGCTAAGACCCAGCTCCACTCAACAACCAAAAAGCTACAGTGCTGGACACCCTATGTCAAACAATGGGCAGGACAGGAACACAACCACACCCACTAGCAGAGAGGCTGCTTTAAATCATAATAAGGTCACAGACACCCCAAAACACACCACCAGACGCAGTCCTGCCTACCAGAAAAAAAGATCCAGTCTCAACCACCAGAACACAGGCACCAGTCCCCTCCACCAGGAAGCCTACACAACCCACTGAACCAACCTTACCCACTGGGGGCAGACACCAAAAACAACGGGAACTATGAACCTGCAGCCTGCGAAAAGGAGACCCCAAACACAGTAAGTTAAGCAAAATGAGAAGACAGAGAAACACAGACTAGATGAAGGGGAAAGGTAAAAACCCACCAGACCAAACAAATGAAGAGGAAATAGCCAGTTTACCTGAAAAAGAATTCAGGGTAATGATAGTAAAGATGATCCAAAATCTTGGACATAGAATGGAGAAAATACAAGAAACGTTAAACAAGGACCAGGAAGAACTACAGAGCAAACAAACAATGACAAGCAACACAATAAACACAATTAAAAATTCTACAGAAGGAATCAATAGCAGAATAACTGAGGCAGAAGAACGGAAACGTGACCTGGAAGATAAAAGAGTGGAAATAACTACCACAGAGCAGGATAAAGAAAAAAGAATGAAAAGAACTGAGTACAGCCTCAGAGACCTCTGGGATAACATTAAAGGCACCAACATTTGAAATATAGTTCTCAGAAGAAGAGGAGAAAAAGAAAGGGACTGAGGAAATATATGAAGAGATTATAGTTGAAAACTTGAAATAAGTTGAAATAAATCAGAAATAAGTTGAAATAAGTCAGTCAAGTCCAGGAAGCACAGAGCGTCCCATACAGGATAAATGCAAGGAAAAACACACCAAGACACATATTAATCAAACTATCAAAAATTAAATGCAAAGAAAAAATATTAAAAGAAACAAGGGGAAAAACAACAAATAACATACAAGGGAATCCCCATAAGGTTAACAGCTGATCTTTCAGCAGAAACTTCAAGCCAGAAAGGAGTGGCAGGACATATTTAAAATGATGAAAGGGAAAAACCTACAACCAAGATTACTCTACCCAGCAAGGATCTAATTCAGATTCAATAGAGAAATTAAAACCTTTAGAGACAAACAAAAGCTAAGAGAATTCAGCACCACCAAACCAGCTTTACGACAAATGCTAAAGGAACTTCTCTAGGGAGGAAACACAAGAGAAGGAAAAGACCTACAATAACAAACCCAAAACAATTAAGAAAATGGCAATAGGAACATACATATCGATAACTGCCTTAAATGTAAATGGATTAAATGTCCCAACCAAAAGACACAGACTGGCTGAATGGCTACAAAAACAAGACCCGGGGCTTCCCTGGTAGCGCAGTGGTTGAGAGTCTGCCTGCCGATGCAGGGGACACGGGGTCGTGACCCGGTCTGGGAAGATCCCACATGCTGCGGAGCAGCTGGGCAAGTGAGCCATGGCCACTGAGTCTGCGTGTCCGGAGCCTGTGCTCCGCAACGGGAGAGGCCACAGCAGTGAGAGGCCCGTGTATCGCAAAAAAAAAAAAACAAGACCCGTATATATGCTGTCTACAAGAGACCCACTTCAGACCTAGCGATACATACAGATTGAGTGTGAGGAGATGGAAAAAGATATTCCATGCAAATGGAAATCAAAAGAAAGCTGGAGCAGCAATTCTCATATCAGACAAAATACATTTTAAAATAAAGACTATTACAAGAGACAAAGAAGGACACTACATAATGATCAAAGGATCAATCCAAGAAGAAGATAAAACAATTGTAAATATTTATGCACCCAACACAGGAGCACGTCAATACATAAGGCAAATGCTAACAGCCATAAAAGGGGAAATCGACAGTAACACAAAAATAGTAGGGGACTTTAACACCCCACTTCTACCAATGGACAGATCATCCAAAATGAAAATAAATAAGGAAACACCAGCTTTAAATGATACATTGAACAAGATGGATTTAATTGGTATTTATAGGGTATTCCATCCAAAAACAACAGAATACACTTTCTTCTCAAGTGCTCTTGGGTCAAAAATCAAGACTTGGTACATTTTAGAAAACTGAAATCGTATCAGGTATCTTTTCCAACCATAACATGATGAGACTAGATATCAATTACAGGAAAAAAAAAATATGTAAAAAATACAAACACATGGAGGCTAAACAATACGCTACTAAATGACCAAGAGATCACTAAAGAAATCAAAGAGGAAATCAAAAAATACCTAGAAACATATGTAAATGAAAACACGACGAACGAAAACCTATGGGATGCAGCAAAAGCAGTTCTAAGAGGGAAGTTTATAGCAATACAATCCTACCTCAAGGAACAAGAAACATCTCAAATAAACAACCTAACCTTACACCTAAAGCAATTAGAGAAAGAAGAACAAGAAAACCCCAAAGTTAGCAGAAGGAGAGAAAACATAAAGATCAGATAAGAAATAAATGAAAAAGAAATGAAGGAAACGATAGCAAAGATCAATAAAACTAAAAGTTGGTTCTTTGAGAAGATAAACAAAATTGATAGACCATTAGCCAGACATATCAAGAATAAAAGGGAGAAGATTAAAATCAATAGAATTAGAAATGAAAAAGTAACATCTGACAGTGCAGAAATACAAAGGATCATGAGAGATTACTACAAGAAACTATATGCCAATAAAACGGACAACCTGGAAGAAATGGACAAATTCTTAGAAAAGCACCACCTTCTGAGACGGAACCAGGAACATATAGAAAATATAAACAGACCAATCACAAGCACTGAAAATGAGACCGTGATTACAAATGTTTCAACAAACAAAAGCCAAGGACCACTTGGCTTCACAGGCGAATTCTATCAAACATTTAGAGAAGAGCTAACACCTATCCTTCTCAAAATCTTCCAAAATATAGCAGAGGGAGGAACACTCCCAAACTCATTCTATGAGGCCACCATCACCCTGATACTAAAACCAGACAAAGATGTTACAAAGAAAGAAAACTACAGGCCAATATCACTGATGAACACAGATGCAAAAGTCCTCAGCAAAATACTAGCAAACAGAATCCAACAGCACATTAAAAGGATCATACACCATGATCAAGTGGGGTTTATCCCAGGAATGCAAGGATTCTTCAATATATGCCTATCAATTAATGTGATAAACCATATTAACAAGCTGAAGGAGAAAAAACATATGATCATTTCAATAGATACAGAAAACGCTTTCAACAAAATTCAACAATGATTTATGATAAAAACCCTCCAGAAAGTAGGCATAAAGGGAACTTACCTCAACATAATAAAGGCCATATATGACAAACCCACAGCCAACAGCGTTCTCAATGGTGAAACCATTTGGTCTAAGATCAGGAACAAGACAAGGTTGTCCACTCTCACCACTATTACTCAACACAGTTTTGGAAGTTTCAGCCACAGCAATCAGAGAAGAAAAAGAAATAAAAGGAATCAAATCAGAAAAGAAGAAGTAAATCTTTCACTGTTTGCAGATGACATGATACTATACATAGAGAATTCTAAAGATGCTACCAGAAAACTACTAAAGCTAATCAATGAATCTGGCAAGTAGCAGGATACAAAATTAATGCACAAAAATCTCTTGCCTTCCTATACACTAAGGATGAAAAAATCTGAAAGAGAAATTAAGGAAACACTCCCATTTACCATTACAAGAAAAAGAATAAAATATCTAAGAATAAACCTACCTAGGAACACAAAAGACCTGTATGCAGAAAATTATAAGACACTGATGAAAGAAATTAAAGATGATACAAACAGATGGAGCGATATACCATGTTCCAAGATTGGAAGAATCAACATTGTGAAAATGAGTATACTACCGAAAGCAATCTACAGATTCAATGCAATCCCTATCAAACTACCAATGGCATCTTTCACAGAACTAGAACAAAAAATTTCACAATGTGTATGGAAATGCAAAAGACCCCGAATAGCCAATGCAACCTTGAGAAAGAAAAACAGAGGTAGAGGAATCAGGCTCCTGGACTTCAGACTATACTACAAAGGTACATTAATCAATACAGTATGGTACTGGCACAAAAACAGAAATAGAGATCAATGGAACAGGATAGAAAGCCCAGAGATAAACCCACGCACATATGGTCACCCTATTTTTTATTTTATTTTATTTTTTTTTTGCGGTACGTGGGCCTCTCACTGTTGTGGCCTCTCCCGTTGCGGAGCACACGCTCCTGACGCAGAGGCTCAGCGGCCATGGCTCACGGGCCCAGCCGCTCCACGTCATGTGGGATCTTCCCGGACTGGGGCACGACCCCGTGTCTCCTGCATCGGCAGGCGGACTCTCAACCACTGCGCCACCAGGGAAGCCCTGGTCACCTTATTTTTGATAAAGGAGGCAAGAATATACACTGGAGAAAAGCCAGCCTCTTCAATAAGTGGTGCTGGCAAAACTGGACAGCTACATGTAAAAGAATGAAATTAGAACACTCCCTAACACCATACACAAAAGTAAACTCAAAGTGGATTAAAGACCTAAATGTAAGGCCAGACACTATAAAACTCTTAGAGGAAAACATAGGCAGAACACTCTATGACACAAATCACAGCAATATCCTTTATGACCCACGTCCTAGAGAAATGGAAATAAAAACAAAAATAAACAAATGGGACCTAATGAAACTTAAAAGCTTTTGCACAGCAAAGGAAACCATAAACAAGATGAAAAAATAACCCACAGAATGAGAGAAAATATTTGCAAATGGAACAACTGACCAAGGATTAATATCCAAAATTTACAAGCAGCTCATGCAGATCAATATCAAAGAAACAAACAACCAAACCTAAAAATGGGAAGAAGACCTAAACAGACATTTCTCCGAGGAAGATATACAGATTGCCAACAAACACATGAAAGGATGCTCAACATCACTAATCATTAGAGAAATGCAAATCAAAACTGCAATGCAGGATCACCTCACTCCAGTCAGAATGGCCATTGTAAAAAAATCTACAAACAATAAATGCTGGAAAGGGTGTGGAGAAAAGGGAATCCTCTTGCACTGTTGGAGGGAATGTAAATTGATAGAGCCACTATGGAAAACAGTATGGAGGTTCCTTAAAATCTAAAAATAGAACTACCACATGACCCAGGAATCCCACTACTGGGCACATACCCTGAGAAAACCATAATTCAAAAAGAGACATATACCACAATGTTCATTGCAGCTCTATTTACAATAGCCAGGACATGGAAGCAACCTAAGTGTCCATCGACAGATGAAAGGATAAAGAAGATGTGGCACTTATATACAATGGAATATTACTCGGCCATAAAAAGAAACAAAACTGAGATATTTGTAGTGAAGTGGATGGACCTTGAGTCTGTCATACAGAATGAAGTAAGTCAGAAAGAGAAAAACAAATACCATATGCTAACGCATATATATGGAATCTAAAAAAAAAAGAATGGTTCTGAAGAACCTAGAGGCTGGACCAGAATAAAGACACAGACATAGGGAATGGACTTGAAGACACAGGGAGAGGGAAGGGTAACCTGGGACAAAGTGAGAGAGTGGCATGGACATATATACACTATCAAATGTAAAATAACTAGTGGGAAGCAGCCGCATAGCACAGGGAGATCAGCTGGGTGCTTTGTGCCCACCTAGAGGGGTGGGAGAGGGAGGGTGGGAGGGAGACGCAAGAGGGAGGAGATATGGGGATATATGTATCTGTACAGCTGATTCACTTTGTTATACAGCAGAAACTAACACACCATTTTAAAGCAATTATACTCCAATAAAGTTTTGTTGTTTTTTTTTTAAAGCCCATTTCCTAGTTTGAGCACTGAGTGCTGTTCATCTAGCAGGGTAAACAGTAATTACAATCCCCAGGGCAAAGTACTATAATGAGTATGTAATAATATGGTGTCCTTTGCTTTCTTCTATAATCAAGGAAATTTTGTTTGGCTAAGAAAAACTGAGGTTTTGGCGGGGGGGGTTGGGTTTTTTTTAATGAAGTCAACTTAATTTTATATGCTTAGCAATTTTTCCTAAATATATCTTAGTAAATGTTATTTTTATCATTAGCTCAGCCCTAACCTTTGGAAACCTATTCTCACATAAAATACTTACACATTATCATTTGTCTCAAGCTCTGCTTTGAAGGAAATCCAGACTAAGTAAACAGAACAAAACCACCACTGGTAATGAGCCTATCATTTACTGTCATCACATACTAAAGGAAATACAGCCCAAATAATGTTATGGAATATGACCTCATTAGATTAGCATTGTTTTCCTAAAGAAAGAGGACGAGAAAGAGGAAGAAAGAAGTAAGTTCTTTCTCCCTACCCATATATAATTCTCAAGAAACCTAAAGTTTGGTGGAGGTAAAAATCTACTATAAAAAGAGTTTAAATATACAAATAATTTAAAATATATAATATTAACTGTATAGAAAAACCAAGTGTGTAAGTACTGCAAACATATTCAGGGAAAAGAGGAACTGGCAGGAATCATACTGAAGAAGGCTTTATGACAAAGGAATGGACGTGACCTAATGAATTGGTAGCGTTTATGTAAGTAGGGAAGAGAATGGGAGTTATTCTGGGAATGAGGTTCAGAATGGGAAAACAGAAGCATTTTGTGCAAAGGTGAAGAAATGAATGTACATACATCATGGATATAGAGTAGGATTGAGTCAGATAAATGGGAACATTCGTTTGTGCTTCATTCCTGTCCTTTTATAAGCAATTTGTTATTTCTCCCACTTCCCTTCACAAGCTATGGACAACGCATGTTACATTCTCAAATATTGTTCTTCTATCTGTTTCTGGGTTCTTGACTTTGGCTCCCCATTAAGACCTCCTTCTTCGGTTACTGTACCTGGCTTCTCTCTAGGATTCATATATTTTCCTCATTTTAGCATCTGTGAGGTTTTGTTCTATCCACTGCTAACTGTGAATTTCTACTGGCTGAGCCAAGTCTGTCCCTTCCTCAGACAAGAGGGGACAGAGTTAGATATATAGTGTGGAACAAATGTGTAGAGGGTCTCTAAGGTAAATCAGAAGAATTTGGGCATTATCCTTCAAGGATTGATTCAGTTTCTTATGAGAAAATTCATGAGGCTTTTTCCAATTCAATTATCAAACTCAACTCCTTCTTTTACAGAATGACTTCTTAAAGATTTCACAGATAATAAAAATTATTAGAGATGCCCAAGGCAGGAATAGGAATAAAGAGATTTAAGACCTACTTTTTTCTTTAATTTTTTTTTTTTTTTTTTTTTTTTGCGGTACGCGGGCCTCTCATTGCTGTGGCCTCTCCCGTTGCGGAGCACAGGCTCCGGACGCGCAGGCTCAGCGGCCATGGCTCACGGGCCCAGCCGCTCCGTGGCATGTGGGATCTTCCCGGACCGGGGCACGAACCCGTGTCCCCTGCATCGGCAGGCACGCTCTCAACCACTGCGCCACTAGGGAAGCCCTAAGACCTACTTTTAAGGAAGAATAAACACAGATTAGTAAACAATTAAAGGTAGGTGATAAGGGAAACTGAAAACATTATGATTCCTAGCTTTCTAAATTTGGGCAAGTAGATATCCTGAAAAGGGAAAGTAAGAGAATAAAACATTGAGCTCTGCACACCAACCTTTAGCATACATCTGTTTGGTAACACTGTTTTGCTGGCCTTCTTTGTCATTTGTGATCTCTGAATCTACTCACTCTTGATCCTGAGTGTTCTGTAATTATAGCATTTGGTTAAAGGCACGGATTCTGGAGTCAGCCTAGGTGAAAATCCTGATTTCACATTTTTTAATTGTTTGACCTTCACCAAGATGCTTAATTTCTTTGTGCCTCAGTTTTTTCTTATCAGAAAAGTAGTTATGATAATTATACCCAACTCATAAGGTCGTTGTGAGGAATAAAAGACTTTCCACACAGAAAATACTTGAACCAGTGCCTGGCCCACCAGAAACACTCAGTAAGTGTTAACTATTAGCACCGAGATTTCAAAAAACAAAAAAAATTTCTTTGCCAACCCCAATCCTACAAAACCCAACCTAGTTAAATTGGTACCAGTCACCTCGTCTGACAAGAGGATTAAAATAGATGGATTGAAGAGGACACAAGACTTTTTTTGATTATTTTGATTACCTTGAATTAGTTAACATTTTTAACATACAAGGGTCTGTACCTTCAGGAATTTTAAAGGTGACTTTCCAGCATTAATTCTTTATAACAGAATGCACTGATTATCTTCTAGGCGATAACACAGCAGTAGGGCTGCCTGGTTGCCAACTCTACAGAGCAGCCCTGAGAAGGACCACACAGTAAGCCATGCTGGGCATAGGCTGTGGAGCTAAACAAGGAAGCCTGGCGATGGATTTGTAAAAAGATGAGGACACATCATCTCCTTATTTATACATGGCACCTTTTATCCAAATAATGTCAGCAAGAACAGAACTCCTTTTTTCTCTTGCTTAACATGATCTACATGTAAAATAGGCTAAGTAGGCCTCATTTTCTTCAAGAACCATCGGTTCATTGGAATTAGAACCATTGTTTAAGTTAAAAAAAAATACCAATTTGAACGTGTTTTTCCTGCATTGAAAGCTTGAATTATTCATTTCATATTTGGATTCTTCCGAATCTTTTCTTAGTGTAACTTTTAGAATATGAATTTATAACTGAATATTGAGATGTGAACCCATGATATCAGAAATATTAACTAATCAATGTAAGCAAGAAGTGCCAATTGCCAATCATCACAAGACAGGTACAAAGAAATGTGAGGTTACTGTTGTTTTTATCTTCTTTTTAAATTGTTTCATAAACAATATGTGAATGTGCTAAAAATCCTTTAAAAGTGTTTTGTAAGAAGATATTCCAATGTGGAGGATATAGCTAGAATATATCTCTTGAAAGTAAGAATTTCATACAGCTCAGGGACCATCCTGTCACAGTTTGCATCAATTTTGCTCCCTTATATAGGCTCACTTCTTTCTGAATTTGCTAGAAGGTATGTCAGCACAACAGAAAAAAATAAAAAGGAGGAAGCAGTTATTTATAATCCCCATTGCCTTCTCAGGAGAATAGATCCCAATAATTTGAAGTTCCATTGTCTCCTGGGAGTGCAATGGGTGAAGTGATGCAAGATTTGAGGGGCAGAGGTGAGGCAATATATAGATAATTTACATACATTATAGATTTACATTAAAAAAGACCTAGAAATATGAAACTAGGCACCTCCCCCACAAAAAAAAATTAAAGATGCAAGCCTTTGAGCACAACAAAAATATTTAACGGTGATATCCTCAAGTACGTAAACTATCTTCTTTATCTCCCTCCCCCAAACTTCTGTAAAATAGGAAGCAATCACTTATGCTTTTGTGGATTGGATTTACAACAATGCACTTGTCCTTCATGAAGATCAATGTGAAAGAAAAAAGTTGAAAACAGAAACAGAGGCGGCCAGAAGAGCCCTCCACACAGAGGTTACACTAACAAAAGACAGACAAAGAAAATCTGAAAAGGGGTGGGGAAGAATTAAACAGAGCTTCTTTCAGTATTGCATATCAGAAACTCCAATATTTTCTAGAAGGGTCTCCCACAGCAGGAGATTTAATTTTTTTTTTTTTTTTAAAGAAAGGATATTAGCGATTACTTAAGTAGAGAACACAATTTGAATGAAGCGGAATACTTTACATTGTAATTCAATAGCTGTTGGGAAATGCCACTGAACACATTGGAAACTGAGGTGTTATGTGAAGAGTGAATGAACAAACAGCTGGTGTATTTGAATGCTTGGCTGTTTTCCTGTGATCACGGTTGGCAGCTAAAGGCAGGGGTAAGCAGGACTCCAGGAAAAGTGCTAAAATGGCAATTTCCTTTTGTAGTCACAAAGCAAAATACTTTGTTTTGTTTGTTTGTTTGGTCTAGTTTCACTGGGTACAAACAAAGGTCAACTTGTTAAAACGATGTATTCAAACACTGAAAAGATTTTAAAGAGCCTGGCCACTGGGCTCAGGAGAGTCACTAATTGCTGCTTTAAATACTATTTGGGAAGGTCAAAAGGAGAGCCTGCAGACGGACATGCGTTGGAGGAATAACCTCTGCTCAGGGCTGCAGGGCTCCAAATCCCAGGCTGCAGTGCTGGGGTCACTGCAATCTGCTGCCAGCCTGGTCCTGTGCGGTCCACAGGGGCATGGACTTGGGAGAAAGACAAGTAGAAGATGGCTGCTGACCAGATGGCACTCAAACCTGCCTCCTCTGGTGAGAGAAAAATCTGCCAAAACCAGGTGTTTCACATTTTTTCTTTCTCTCTGGCATTTCTCTCTGCGTTCCCTTACAAAGATTCGACATCAGCACAGCTGTCTAGGAATTATCTAAGGAAATGAGATTTTTTTTTTTTTTCAGGGTAAGAGATTTGGGAAACAGCTTTTGGGACCACCCCTATATCATGCACACTGACAGTCCTTTCATCAGGTCATTTATAGGCACAGCATGAGTATGAGGGGAAGTTTCAACCATTTTCCTTATCAGTACTAATAAGAAAAAGGGGCCCCACGAATTAGATTCCTTTATTTCTTTATTTGGCTCTGTTAGCAGCCTGAGAACCATCACATTATTTCTATCAATAATCTTGCATGTATGTTCAGCACACTTTCTTTACTCTTTTTTTTTTAATTTTATTTTATTTTGGTTTTTTATACAGCAGGTTCTTATTAGTTATCTATTTTATACATATTAGTGTATATATGTCAATCTCAACATCCCAATTCATCCCCCCACTACCCTCCCCCCTTTACTGTCTTTTAAAAAAATGGAGGGGGGTCTTTTAATGGAAAGGTTCATGATGCACCAGTAAGAGATGATGGGAAACAAAACAGGATTAATGAAGACTGCTTCATACAGTGACAGGTAGAGAGCACAGGGTGATTCCACGTCTATTTTAAAGCCTCTCTGCCTTGGCGCATGGGAAAAGAAAGTACAGATCTCATGATTCAAAATCCAGGGCATCGTCTGAATCATGTTTTACTGGGGTGGGGGTGGGGTCAGGGTAAGGAAATTCTTTCCAAATATTCCATACTCCCTCATCTCAGGGAAAGCTAACCTTTCCGCCTCCCCTCCATTTCGTACTTCTGGCTGGGTAATTTGATTCAGGGACTTTGACGCTCAGTCATGTCTCCTTAAGTAGACGTGAATATGAAGAGTCCTAAAATACAGTCTGGGACTAGATGAGGCAAGTAGGAGAGTCCTCTGGGGACTTGAACTGTTTACCAGCAAACCCTGCATTTGGAGGGGTATGACACATTGACAACATAAAATAATAAAATTCATTTACTTATTCACCAACTCTTTATTAGGTCCTAAATGCTATTCTAATGTTATAATATTTTGTAGTCCAATTAGCCTATGATTTCTTGGACACTGAGTGGCTTCAGGAATGTTGTAGATACACTCAGCCTCACAGAAATTACTTTTTGTGAGAAGCACATGATTTAAGTTATGCATAACATCTGGCAATTAACAGGCTTATGGTTGATGTTAGTTTCCTAGTTTCCATTCTCTTCACTTTGGGAGGCAGTATGCTATTGGGCAGTAAGGGTCCAGGTATTCTAGGTGGGCAGCAAGCTGTGGGTTCTGTGGAGGTGTCTCAGGCTGATGCACAGAGGAGAGGGATGAGTGCCTGCAGCTCTGTGCCAGTGTCTTTTATGCAGCCCATACCTCTGATTTTTTTTTTTTGTGGTACGCGGGCCTCTCCCATTGCGGAGCACAGGCTCCAGACGCGCAGGCCCAGCGGCCATGGCTCAGGGGCCCAGCTGCTCTGCGGCATGTGGGATCTTCCCGGACTGGGGCACGAACCCATGTCCCCTGCATCGGCAGGCGGACTCTCAACCACTGTGCCACCAGGGAAGCCCATAGCTCTGATTTTTAACTGTTTCCTATATTATGGTTTAGTATGAGATTGCAGTAGAGGGAAAAAAGCTGGAAGGAGATAGGGAGATGGAAAATATTTAAGGCCATTGGAAGAAAAGAAAAAACACTGGCTGGAACTAAGAGAAACCTACATTTTAATCCTGAGGTGGCTATTTACTAATTTTGTGAAATAGGCATGTCATTTAATTTCTTGAGTATGAATGTTCTCAAGACACTGAGGGTATGTATCACTATGATTCAAAGTGCATTGCTGTAATGAATTTAAACGTTTAGATTTTCTATTTTTAATCATAATACATAAGAGCTTGTATAATTAATGCAATTTTTTGTTTCCATTTAGTATTGCTTATGTTCAAACAACTCAAAACACTTCTGAAGCAGGCTGATGAGGAGTAAACTAACTACTGAAGAAATGGGATAGTACATACAATAGGCATGCAATCTTCTGTCATTACTTTTATTTTCACATTCCAAAGACCCTTATATAACTTACCAGGTTTATCATTACCAGTGAGTTGTTAATATAGCTAAGACTCTCATAATTTCTGTACTTAGTGATATTAAGAATTGATATCCGTCTATACCGAATAAAAGATTTTGTAAATGGTTAGTTCTAGGGAATGAGACCATGCCTCTCTAACTGTTTATAATGTTCACGGTCACCATGGGATTCATATACTTGCGCCCTCGATCAATAAAATTAAATTGAGCTATTGGATCAACATTTGAACATTGAAATATGGTACTAGATATTTCCTTAAAGTGTTATTACTCTTGGTACTGTCAATGCTCACCCTTTCCAAGCCCTCAGAGACCTCTCTCTGCTCAACACTTCTTCTCCCACTCACCCCCTTGTTCCACACATAAACTTTTCAGCAGCTCATTCTTCTGTCTGGGGAATACGTCACCACTCTCTTAGTTATAAAGTTAATAAGAGGCCCAAATACTCAGATCCTAACTTGATCTATGGCATTAATTGGGTCTAGGGTAATAATTTTTTTGTGCTCAGGTGCTATACGCCAGAACTCTTTTATGCCTACTTTTAAGTTACATTTTGAACCTTAATCTTTTCTGCTCTCTCTCTTTGTAAGTCATTTACAAGTTTGACTAAATCTCAACAGACAATACCACAAGTTGGTATAATGTCCAGTGAAATAAATGGACATTTACTTAAAGTATCCTATATAATATTGTCAATCTACAGAAAGACATGTAATACACATGATATTAATACAGAACATTACAACAACCCCCTGGGCTAATTTGTGCATCTACATACACACATACACACACACACACACACACACACACACACACACACACACACTTTACTTTCAGTGGGAACACAGGTGTTTTTCAAAGAACTACAAAATTACAATTTTAAATTACATTTAAACTTTTAAAAAATCAATTAGAAGAATACTGTTCTCTTCCAACTTGTTTACATACTGAATTGTCACAGTGAAAGCTAATTTTAGCCTTTGTTTTCAGCCCCAAGTTTAGCCCTAAACAATCGTAGCTGCTACAACTTTCTTGTAAATCTTTTGCCCCAAGCCAAGTAATGGGCTGATTCTACAATTCACATCCTGTCATTCATAATGTCCAAGGTGTTATTAGTCATCTGAGCTCTAAAATAAATGCCACAGTTTGAATATTATAGCAGAATGTGCAGATTTATCCTTGACCTACATCCAAATTTTACAGAAAATAATGAGAAAACTATTTGTTGGCCAAAAAAAAAAAAAGCCTAACAACAAAAACAAGCTTTTATGTGCTACTGAACACTAGAGAGCTTTTGAAACACAATTATAGACCGTGGAACAGAAGAATAAACTGAAAGGAGGAAGAAAAGCAATTACAAAGTAAATAATTTACCTAGATGGAAAGACTTAAAAAAATAAGGGATTAGAAAGAAAATCTTTCAAAACTGAGATTCTGTAAAACCTTAACCATTCGCTTTCTGTCAAAGCTAGATTTGTTATGTCACACCTCCATAACTGAGACCTGCAGTGCTTCGAAAATAGCTTGTTTAGACTTACTCCATAATGATTTTCTTAGCACTATTTTTAAATGCATGTTTCCTAACTTGGGAAAAAATTGTGGGTTGTTATGGAGTTGTTTTTTCTGGGTCAGTGAGTAGTTTAGTGAAGCAGGAAATATCTTTCAGAATGGAGTGAGGAGTCACCTGTCTCCAGATGGTCAAAATAACCAGCTTTTTTATACTCATCACTGTTAAATTAAAAAGGATCCAGGTACCTCAATTAATATACCGTGGTTTAAATTATGTTTTATTTTGGAGGTGGGAGACCATGAATTGTCACTAACATGGTTTCAGTAGAGGAATATTGTATGCACGTAAAACTGCAATGAAATAGTCTTTTAAAAACATCTTTAAGTGTTTCAGACTTTTCCCCTTCATGCATTCTGATCACTAAAAGGTTCAAGGTTCATTGATAAGAATATATGCTTTTACTGGAAATTCTACTTCAAGCGATTAATTTTATTTTACCAGAATTTAAAATAACTTACGTATCTCCATTTGTCTGACTTACACCCTGCCTCCCATGTTCATGAAGGCATTGGAAACTGTTTTCCAAAAGCTTGAATTCCTTCTTAAGGTAGCAACCATGAAACAGTTTCATAAAATAGTAACATCCAGGAAAATAAATCATGTTGCCATTGTCAACTTCTCCAAACCCACATTTCTCTCAATAATGACCTAAGCAATTTTCAGGGTGAACTGTTATTAGTGACTTTGCCACCACAGTTAACACGGATATTGGACAAATAACCAAGATGTAAATACTGCAAAATCCATAATAACGTTTTCCTGGTTCCTCTTGATAAGACTCAATTCTTGGCTGTAATGGTTATATGAATCGTGAAGACCACCCAGTCTCAGGCAAGTTTAATTATTGTGACAGATCCTGGATTTCATTCTGATGGATTCAATAGCAAAAGCATCCAAGGAGGTCATGCATTCTTACAAGAATTTCATTATGGTTTATTGAAACTTCGGTAGCTTGTTTAAGGGTTCAAAATGCTCTGCATATTTTCTGGGGTTCATTTCTGAGTTCTACAAATTCATTTGAACACATCTCTCTGCTAGCATATTATTAAAATGAATTATTTGTAGTAGTTGATCCTTTAATTTCTGGAACATTTGGCTATGTTTATTTTTGATGCATTTTAAAGTGTTAAAAGTTCATAATTCCACATATCTATGATGCATTCTCAATTACTATAGTGTTTTAATAGGTCTTTGCATCACGAAAGTAATGTCACAACAATACTGCTTTTAAAAAATATCCCAAATCTCTATCATTTAAAACTACAATCATTTATTTTTTCTCATGTATCTGTGGGATTGCTAGGCTGGGCTGCAAGCTATAAGCTGGATCCAGTTCTACTCCTTGTGCCTCTCAGTGTCCTTGAAGCAAAGGGGCAGCTGGGTCATATTCTCTTCATGCCAGTGACAGAAGTATGAAAAGGATGAACAGAACTGGTAAGCTCTCACTCCCATCCACATTCTATTGGCCAAAGAGGACCACATGGTCAAGCCCCAAAGTAAAAGGGTGGAGAAATACATTCCATCACTCAAGGTACATGGCATAAAAAGGGAGAAGCATTTCAAACAAAGATATAATCTTCCAGTCTTGATATATGGCAGTGTAATTTCTCCCATACTGCTTTAAAAGTACCAAATTTGAAGTGCTGAGGTAAAGAAAACAGATTTATAAAATAAACAGCAGACCAGCATACTGTTTCTTTCATTTGTAAAACTGAATTTCTGAAGAATGACTGATCCAACTAGTCAAAACATGCCTCTTTAAGCACATAAATGTTGGGTTAAAAAATGGATGTTATGAGGACTTGACATAACATAACTTAGGGGCCCAAATTTGAGAGCATAAACCACTGTTCAGTCCATGCTGACTACAGGTAGAAAGAAAATATCTTACTATACAATTCTGAAGATTCAGAGTAGGTTTCTCATCATTATTCTCCAGTCACAGGGCTGGCAGACATTCAACCACTATGCACTGGTACCCCATGTTGGTTATTAAAATGTTAAAATGCTTCCACAACAGTTGGTAAAGAGCCAATACCCTGAGCCTCAAAGACTAAGCATACACTCAGCCCAGGCCACCCAGATCCCTCCATGGGCATCCTTCCCCTACAAGCCCCTCTCAGTCCAGCCATGAAGGGCGTCAGGCCCAGGTCTGCAAGGGTCCACAGGAACTTGTTTTGAGTCCGAAGAGGTATCATTCATTCTGTTCGGACAATGCTCACTGTTACTGCCCATGGTATACAGGAAATTGAATATTTTTAATATCATCTCCTCAGTTGCATCAAGAGCTGATACTCTAAGTTTATGATCTATTCTGAGAAGAGGTTGGATTTCATTGCTCATGGTAAACACTGAAAAGCAGGTTGGACCCCTCTTGCTGCCATCCAGCTCACTTTCTCTAAAACCTCAGTCTTTGTTAGGAAAAAAGTAGCACTTTGAAGTATTAGAAATAATACCAAAATTAATCGTAACATGTACCCGTGAATTGTTTCTAACAATTATTTTTCCTTTTTTTCCCAAAATAAGCATAAAATATTTTTATTGTGGAAAATAAATGTATTACTAATTTAAAAAATTAATATAGTGTTTGAAATATCAGTAATAGCCAAAGGCTATGTTTATTTTAAAACGGCAGTAAGCTAAAAATTAGGTAACTTTCCATAGCCTTCTATCTGAAATATAAAATTATTGAGATATGTACATAAAGACACAAACCAGGGAAAAGAAAGCTCAGAGATGACACTGGGCGGGGGGTGGATTGGGGTGGGGGGATCCTAGCATTTGCAACCCATACCAATTAAAAACACAGAACAACAGATTTCATTATTTTGATAATCCTTGCTTAACTACAGTTTTCTCTTTTGGACAGCACATTTTTATTTTTATCATGTGAGAAATAAAACAATGTCATGTTATAGTGAACAGTCACTCCAGAACAGACCATCTAAATGTGGGCCGCATCTATAGCCAGAGTTGCCTGGGCACTAAGGACTGGGCGGAGAGAGGGAAGGTAAAGTCTGGAAGGTGGATGTGCTTTTAAGGTCTGACATTCCATGTGTTGCCTTGACATCTGTGACCCTCACAGGTTCTCAAAGGCCTAGCCATGAGTTCCCCTGCTCTCACCATATATATGCCCACCACCCAGCAGGAAAGTTTCCCTACCACTCCCCGCTGGTTCCCCTATAAGCCATACCAGCTGCACCTCACCTGGTCCTCAATCTAATGGGTCTCACCTGCCTGCCAGCCACAAAATTATTCAAACAAGCCAATCATATGCTCCTGAGGAAATCAAAGGTCACCTCACCCTCTAGCCACTACACAGCTTGCCCCCCACAGTGCCTACTGGTTCACGCTGCTCCTGAGTACAGTCTCCACGTGGCCCTGTGTGGTCTGCAGCATCCTCCTCTCCTGGGATGTGAGCATATGTGGCGAATAAACTGGTGCCAATCTCAACTGCCTAGTGTGAGGTATCAGGCATTCAGCCATTTCAGACTATTTAGAGCAGAGGATCCCTCCATTACTAATAGGGTGAATAGGAGGTGATAAGAATAGGGCAAAATAGACTGAAAGGATAGCTATCGCAGGAGCGATATTACAATTTAAAAGAGGTGGGGGCCATCAGTTATGAAAGTCCAGCCCATTTTATTTATTAGACACAGTGCTTAAGTTCTGTGCGCTTTTCCAATGCCTGAAAAAAATGTTCAATATTTGAAAAGAAGTGTTAGCTCCAAAGGCAAAAATAAATCTGTGAAATTAAACTTAATGTAGGATTGATTCAATGCTTATATAATAACTAAACTTTATAGTTATATATAAATTATATTTAATGTGGACTGAACATTTTAGTGTGTTTAATATGATGTGGGCTGAATGGTTCTGACAATAAAATTTATTCAGAACTGGGAAGGCTATAATTTAATAAGTAAATATTACTTTCTCAAAATTAAAAAAAAAAAAAAACAACTAAAACAGGTTTGAGGATTTAAAAGACTGAAATAGAGTAAGAGAATAAAGGAAAGGCTGAGGTAAGGAAAAAGGACCTAGTAAAAGACAAAATACATCAATGCAGACATATGGTGAATTGTCTCCCGGAGGGCTAAGGAAGGGTCACTTTGCTTGCTGTAGACTGTCTGGTTACATCTGAAAGTAAACATCAAGAAAAAGAAAATATACATTCCCTTTTGTCTAATGAACTCTTAGGCTAGAAAATAGTGAGATTCCCACATTGGGTCACAGTTTTGTTATACGTAACATATATTTAAGTCTTCCATCCAACAGCCTATTTCAAGAAAACAAAACTAAACTTAACTAATATAACTACATAATGGCATAGGGCTATGTTTATAGGGCCATTAATCTAGCTCCTTCAAACCAATCCAACTGATAGTAAACAAATAGTAAATGAACAGTGCCAGAATGAAAACCAGAAACTGAAACTCTCAGCATCTTTTTCTAACTCATATAACTCATATAGAATAAAAGATGTGTATTTTTTGTGCAGGGAGAAATGTGATATCAGTCAACACTAGGAACCTGAGTGAATGTATGTAATATGGCATAGTATTTTTGTTATAGATTTATTTTCACTTATTTTCTTTTCTTTTGAAACAAATATTCATTCCTTTTTTTTCATTATTTTCTTTTTTCTTCCTCTTCCTGTCACTGTTCTTTCTTGTTTTCTCTTCCTATGTTATAGATAATTGTGATTGTAATTTTCTCACACTGAACAAAAATATTATGATCTATACAAAATTATCAATTTATTACACTTAAAGTATCATCAGTAATCATTGATATTCATCAAGCTAGAATATAGTGCAAGGAAAATTACCTCTAGCATTTATTTTGAAATTCAAAAAAAAAAACTTGTACTTCTGTGGTAGCCATAATATTTACCTTAAAACTTCAGTCTTGGAAGATTTTTAGTCATTTATTTAAATAGTATGATTATTTTAAATATTGAAAAATACTAAAATAAACAGCTCTAGTAGGAATTCTTTTGATTTTAATATGGTGAATATTAGAGGGAAAATATGTTTGCTATTATGAGGATTTTTTTTAAAAAATTTCTAAAGAGCTCAGTGCTATGTGTTTAACAAAGAGCTTTCCTTCTGGTGACAGATACTAAGGAGAAATGCATTTTTGGAAAGTTTGACCAATAAAAGATTTAAGTCACCAAAGGTTTGGCTGCTAACTTTAATTTAGCCCCATTTATTTAAAAGGTTGCATTATAGCTGACAATATTTTGTGGCATATACTGAATATAACGATTCATTTATTTTTTCTGCTCTAGTAACTGCATCATAAATTACCATTAAAGCCCACCTAAAACTCAGTAAGAAATCATCCTTGGCATGTTAATATATTCTAGTAATAGACAAATTTCAGTGTCCAGTATAAATTTTCTGCTTTCATTTTCATAATGCACATGCATGCTCATAACATACATGAGATTCTGGTATCCTTTTGAATATGCAAAATAGTGAACAGTTTAAGCCTTTGAAAATGTAAAAGACCTTCGAATCCATGTTTTTACTTATCTATAGAGTATTATAATTTTGGTTCCACTGCAATTAATATCCTCGGAAGAGCGCCCCTAGGAGAAACAAGCTTGACCACTAGGCCATCATCAAGTTCCCCTTCACCACTGAGTCACTCATGAAGAAAACAGAAGACAACAACACACTGGTGTTCATTGTGGATGTCAAGGCCAACAAGCCAGATTAAACAGGCTGTGAAAAAGCTCTGTGACACTGACGTGGCTAAGGTCAACACCCTGATCAGCCCCTTGTATGGAGTATGAGTCACTCATGAAGAAAACAGAAGACAACAACACACTGGTGTTCATTGTGGATGTCAAGGCCAACAAGCCAGATTAAACAGGCTGTGAAAAAGCTCTGTGACACTGACGTGGCTAAGGTCAACACCCTGATCAGCCCCTTGTATGGAGTATGGACTTCTGAGGAAACATCAGCTGTCCTGCCTCTAGGACTTAAGGGGCCTGATGGAGAGAAGAAGGCATATGTTTGACTGGCTCCTGACTATGACACTTTGGATGTTGCCAACAAATTTGGGATCATCTAAACTGAGTCCAGCTGACTAACTCTAAATATAAAAGTTTTCACTATAAAAATGAAATGAATGTGTCAATAATTGATCAAACAATTCACAAAAGAAGAAATGTAAACAGAAAATGAGTGATTTAAGTGAAACTGAAAACAGTATCTGACCTTTTTCTCATGATTGAATCGGTGAAATGGAAGAACAAATGAGGAAGGTAGAAAAGGAGGAGTGGGGAAAGAGAAAGAGGGAGGGGAGGGAAAGGAAGGAAGGGAAGAGGGAGGGAAAAAAGGAGAAAGAGAAGAATGTATGATGGAAAGGAAGAGGAGAAGAAAGGAAAATTACTACCCAGTGTCAGTCAGGGTATTTTAAAATGAAATGTCCTACGATGTTAAGAGCCGTAGAAAGTGACACAAGATGTCTGGGGCAAAATTTAGCAGCACACACGGTATATTTCATACGTATTAATTCCTCTAGGAATTAATGCTACAGAAATCAAGTTTTGTTACAGCACTATGTATGTGGGGGAAAAGTTGTAAGTAATCTAAATGACAAATTTGAAAAGATAGTTAAGTAAATAATAACATACACATAAAAGTTGCAGCCTTTTAATATAATGCTATTAAAGAGTAACAAAAGATATTCAAGATATATCCTTCAGTGGGAAACCTAATACTAATATTGCTTATGAAATAACTGCATATCCCATTTGATACTGTACATTTTTGTATTATATGTATATGAAATTGCTAACAGTGATTATTATTGAATGAAACAGTCTGGTTGATTTTTCTACTCTTCACTTACATGTATTTTCTATAAATTATTTACTATTCAAATTTTAGGCAAAAAAAAAAGTTGTCCTATAGGTTTTGGCAAACCATCGACAGATTGTGTGCATACACTTTAAGTTTTGTTTAATGTTTTTATCTTAGCTAACAATATTTTCTCTACAAATAATGCATTCTGATTTTTATAGCTCAAAGTTTCTAAAAGTTGGAATGTAATATTTTAGCCAGATATTCACCCTAGAGATATAACTGAAATTACATATAAGTATTTGTTCTTTACTAAAAGTGGCATTTTATAGCAATTAATAATAACAGTAATGACGAAAGCTGATATTTATTGAGTATACCATGTACTTGTCCAAACATTTTACATATATTTTCACAAGTTTATAAAGTATAACTTCATTTTATTCATTCAGATTTCCTATTAATAATTATTTTAAAATATAACTTTTTTTCTCAGTATAAATATTGGATTCCCAAATGTTATAAAGTTATACTTAAGAGCTGAGGAAGCAACCTGTGTCCATCGACAGATGAATGGATAAAGAAGACGTGGCACATATATACAATGGAATATTACTCAGCCATAAAAAGAAATGAAATTGAGTTATTTGTAGTGAGGTGCATGGACCTAGAGTCTGTCATACAGAGTGAAGTAAGTCAGAAAGAGAAAGACAAATACCGTATGCTAACACATATATACAGAATCTAAAAAAAAATTGGTCAGGAAGAACCTAGGGGCAGAATGGGAATAAAGATGCAGACCTACTAGAGAATGGACTTGAGGACATGGGGAGGGGGAAGGGTAAGCTGGGACAAAGTGAGAGAGTGGCATGGACATATATACACTACCAAATGTAAAACCGATAGCTAGTGGGAAGCAGCCACACAGCACAGGGAGATCAGCTCGGTGCTTTGTGACCACCTAGAGGGGTGGGATAGGGAAGGTGGGAGGGAGGGAGACGCAAGAGGGAAGAGATATGGGGATATATGTATATGTATAGCTGATTCACTTTGTTAAAAAGCAGAAACTAACACACCATTGTAAAGCAATTACGCTCCAACAAAGATGTTAAAAAAAAAAAAAGATCCAAAATAAAAAAGAGCTGAGGAACTTTTAAAGAGAAAATAAGTTAACAGTAAGATTAGCACTCAAAATACTACAAAGATACTCATAATACTATCAATAATAAATTGGAGCTACATTTTAAAAGACCAAAGAAGAAATACCAGCCAAGGAAAACAAAGAACATCATATACTAATTCATCATATACGAGTCATATACATCATATAATCTATATACTAAATATCATATATTAATCCATTTCCCCTTTCCTCACAAGATGTTCTCTAAAATTAGTGCTTCCAAAACACATACTTTACAATTCAATGAAGATTTTCACTACCCTTAAAATCCCTATGCACTTCCAACCTAGTTTTTTAAGAAGATGCTTCCCCTGCCACTTCAACTCAATGGCCTCTTTCCATTAATCTTTGCCGAGCAGCAAATAACTATATATTTGTTCTAGTACCCTTGGATGGTAGTGTTTGAAGCTCATAGAGAAAATTTACTAAAATGCCAGATACTTGGTTTACAATATATATAAACCATAGCCATGCCTGAAATCTGCATATAGAGTGACTAGTCACTAGTACTAATGAGTTAAAAGTTAACTTTCATTCAATATTGTCAAAAGATGAGGATATATTTGTGAGATAATTTTTTACCACAGTCTGCCCTATTAGGGTCTACATATTCTTCTAGTCAAGAAGTTAGTAAATATTTCAGCAGCAAAGGCCTTTTTGAGAAAATAACGAAAATGTGGAAACAATCACCATAAAAATTTACCGCATCACTGAGAAATGGGCTAGGATGAAACAGAAAATCCAAAACTTAAAAGAGATAGAAGATCATTTTTCTTTCATGTGACAGTCTTTAGATAAGCTGTCCAGGGATAATTTGGCATCTACATGGAGTTAGGAAGCCAAGCCAGTTCTATCTTGTGGTTTTACTGGGCACAGCTTTCATTTCTAAGACCTCTCATGGCCCCAGGAAGTTTGAGCTCCTGCCATTTTGCCTATATCCTAGCCAGCAGGAGGGGAGGAAGGACAAAGAAGGATATCCTCTACTCTTTTAAAGGCACATCACAGAGTTTTCATCTTACTTCTACTAACATTTCATTGGCTGAAATGTATGACCACACCAACTGCAAGAGAGGCTGGGAAATCTAAGGAAGATTAGGAGGGTGGACACTAAGAGACCACCAGCAGACTCTGCCACGTGCACTGCATGCACACTCACATATTTTGCACTCAAATTCAGGTGGTTTATGAAGCCCTCCTCCTGAAGCCTATCCCAAGAATCTGTCACATAGATCCAATGTCAAGAATCCCTGCTCACAGGAGAGAGACATGGACATATATATACTAACAAACGTAAGGTAGATAGCCAGTGGGAAGCAGCCGCATGGCACAGGGAAACCGGCTTGGTTCTTTGTGGCTGTCTGGAGGGGTGGGATAGGGAGGGTGGGAGGGAGGGAGACAAAGAGGGAAGAGATATGGGAAAAATAATAAAGAAAAAAAAAAAAAAAAAAAGGTAGAACATTTCTGGTGACAGCACTGGACCACATCTGTCTGGGTCATAAAATAGACAGCACATACACTGGAATTGGAAAGTTACTTCCAAAGTTGCCAAAAACAGAACTCCTGTCTTTGTAGATAGTCGTTCCCAATTAATACTCTAAAATGTAAGCAAGTTCGTCTCAATTTAGGCAAAATTTCAGTTTGCAGAAAATAGAAATTCATGAAGATGATAAAAATAAAATATACTGTAGATGCTGAAACTACTGATATTGAAAGTAAGATTGATTGGACAAAGAGCTATATACCAGAAGTTATAACCATTGGAAAAAAAAAAAAAAAAAAAAGAATCCCTGCTCACAGGATGAAAACTCCCGTAGTCTAGGCTGCTGGGCTTATGACATGATATATGACCTTGTTGGGTCGCTCCCCATAGTAGAGAGCCCTGACAAACAGAAGCTCTATGGTGATTATACGGAACATCTATAGGTAACTGATGTTTATTTTCTGACTTTCATTTTACCTTATATGGCAAGAATTCAGCCTCCCTAAAAAATCCTTCTCATTTATTTCTAGGAGAATACAGGACATGTTTCACATGTATCTGCCACCAAGTCTTCTCAGCTATTTCCTGATGATTGCCTCCTTTTCTTCCCCCTCCCATCTCAGCTTTTTTTTTTTTTTTTGGCTGCGTTGGGTCTTCCTTGATGCGTGCGGGCTTTCTCTAGCTGTAGCAAGCAGGGGCTACTCTTCATTGCGGTGCGCGGGCTTCACACTGCGGTGGTTTCTCTTGTTACGGAGCACGGCGTCTAGGTGTGTGGGCTTCAGTAGTTGTGGCGCACGGGCTTAGTTGCTCTGCGGCATGTGGGATCTTCACGGACCAGGGCTCGAACCCGTGTCCCCTGCATTGGCAGGTGGATTCTTAACCACTGCGCCACGAGGGAAGTCCCCCATCTCATTTTTTGTTGTGATTTCTCCCTTCCAGAAATCTCAATTTCAAGCCTGTGGCATGAAAAACTGCTTGAAGGGGCTTTTTGAGTGTCTCTGTGGCAAATGGCTTTTTATAGAAGTTCTAGGGATTTGGAAACTAATCTAGGGAAAAGATCTGACCATGACGTGGTAGTAGCACACACAAACTTTAGCTTTGATATGTCTGCCTATAGGGGAGTCCAGAGGCTATGCACGGAGGCCTGGGAGTGTGGAGAGGTTGGGGGAGGTAGAAGGGGTGGAAGTGTCACTACCCAGAGGGGAGGAAGGCAAGGGAACTTCCCCAGGGAGAGGAAGATTAGAGAGAGGGCTTAAATATCTAGGTGATGTCACTCAGCAGGACAGCAGGGAGTCTCTGCATCAGAGAACTTTCAAGGGCAGCAGGGACTTGAGGCCTTATAACTACAATAGTTCTTTTCAATAGGTAATAGCTATCAAGATGAGGTTTCACAGGGCATGCAAACAAGCAGGCTCTAACAAGCTAAAATTTTACTTGTTTGGACTATATTTAAAACAACTGTACAAGTAAAAATCTGAGTTTGGCATCAGTGGGCTTTCGAGCTAATGAACTAATGGTTCCAGCCTGCAGTGAGGAAATAACCTTAGGGACCAATACACAGAAGCCATCTTTGGCTCATTTGTACAACACTTTTCAACCTCACAATAGACAATGACTGGTGAAAACCGCCCTTGCCACTTGTTGACTGATAAAAATGCACAACCTTTATTGGCGGACATTCTTAGGACTTCAAGCTCAGGAGACAGCATCTCAGATAATGCTAAGAAAACTGTTCCGAAGAGGAAGGGTGCGGAGCCATGATATATAGGAGCTTTTGCAACAACACCAGGTAGTCAGAACAACAGACTACTGTTAATAAAAGAAAACTAGACATCTCAAGTTAAGGAATTTAGCAACTTTCTCTGTATGGGAAGATGCAAGAGTGGGCTCACTGAAATCTTTCCTTTGATTTGCACCTCAGCTATCTGGGACCAGTATCCTATGTTTTCTCATCCTGAGTTTCCTCAAGCTACACTGTCTGATGACTGCTAGATGGCAGGCATTCTTTGTTTCCACCCTCAGTTCCCTCAGGGCTCACTGTCGGGGCAGATGTAATGTAATGGCAGAAAGGCTGCAACAACCTTTGTTTGCTGACATGGAAGGCAATATTTTATCTCTCTGTACCTTACTGAACAGTTAATGATCTAAAGTCTCTAAGTGTCCAAATGGAGAATCCTTTGGAGTCCTCAGTCTATTCATGTCACCTGGTGCCCTGGGTAGAAACAGGCAGAAGGCTGACTGAAGAAGAGGCTTGTGCAAACTTGGGGCTTTTACCACACAGTTCAGGCTGGAACCCACAGGCAGAAGGTCTGGCAGCTTGGATACCAGTCTCCTAGTCTCTGAACAGCTCATGGAGACATATGACTGGGAAAAGCACAATCATGTGCACCTGTACTTTAGGAAAGGGACCTTGTGCCTTGCCACTTTCTCCTTCTCTAGTGGCTCTGACCGAGCATGTGTGGAAAGAACAGTCTTAGCAGCAAGCTACAGTCCATTCTCTCTCTTTCCTGGAGAATGCCTTGGGAAAGAAAGATGGCCTGATGAATATAAAACTTGGTATCATGTTCACTATAGCAAACAATGGCATCTGATAAATCTAAAATAGAAGGACAAATTTCAAGAGAAGCTGATTAAATGCCAAAGGGTTTGCAAATGAAGGGTTTTCACCTGCATTTCTGAAACCCATGAAAAGAATGCTAAAATTGACCATTAAGAAAAAGGAACAAAATTATTTGATAAAGATTTGTATGCTGGTAAAATGAAACGTACATTACAGTGAATGAAATGACATAGGAAGCTTGCATATGTTTCTAGGTTGATAATAACGTCCTGGTCTACTTTTTGAAAAATACTTTTATCAATTTACAAATGATTCTTTCCATGAGCTTTCATAGAGCATTCTGATAATTTAGTCATGCATCTGAGTACAAAGTTATACAATTATTTTTAAAATGTTTCTTCTATTTGAGTATAATGGTATATTTATTCTGCCACAATCTATTTGCTGATTCTGAATTTAGATGTACTGTTTTGGAGAGATAGGCATCTGTATAGGATTTAAATTATACTTTCATTTCCTTTATCTGGAGATGTGAAGCCTTGTAAAACCTTGGAGACTAACAGGGGCCAGAAATTTTTAGGAGTTGTAAGTAGAGGAAGAAAGTTACTTTGAGTAATATATACAGATATATTTCTGATAATCTTTTGAGAAGAAAAGATCACACTCTCACTTTTTTAGACATTCAAGGGAAGTTCTATTGATGTCTTGACTGCCCATCTTATATTAGGCCAAAACAGAAGTCTCATGGTGAAAACAGGTAGAGGTGCAATGTAATATGAACTAGAAAAGTAAAGTATAGCTTATAGTTGACAGCACTGGTTGGCATTAAATAATATATGTTTGCATAGGTGTTGTTTCCAATTGTCACTGCTGTGCTGCCAGTAACTTTTCAAGTGCTGAAATATTTCCCTAAATTTTTTTTCAGATACTTTCTGTCTTCTAGGTGCCCTATATATAGAGGCAGTTACTTAGGATGAGATTATTTTAAAATAAGCACAGACGGAAATGCTATTCACTACAAATAATCTTAGCCAAGCCTTCATGCCGAAAAATTCCATGTCTTCAATTATTTAGATAATCTTCCAGGCTTTTTTTTTTTTTGGCAGTACGCGGGCCTCTCACCGCTGTGGCCTCTCCCATTGCGGAGCACAGGCTCCGGATGCGCTGGCTCAGCGGCCATGGCTCACGGGCCCAGCCACTCCGCGGCATGTGGGATCTTCCTGGACCGGGGCACGAACCCGTGTCCCCTGCATCGGCAGGCGGACTCTCAACCACTGCGCCACCAGGGAAGCCCTGCCAGGCTTATTTTACACATATTGGCTCACTAAATGCTAGTTAAAGAAGTACTCCATACGCTAGCCTGTGCATTCTTTGATGTCTGGGACCATGTCCTCTTCAATCTTCCCCATCGCAACACTTAGCACAGTGACTGGCTTCTAGTAGTATTCAATAAACATGATATCACGTGCAAGGCTGAAAAAACACAGGATTAATGTAAGCTCTGTGACAACAGGGAATAGTCTCCTGTGTCATTTACACAGAACAGAGCTGGGAAAAATAAATATTTTCTAAATGAATGAACGAAGTTGCATTAATTATTTGTATATTCGGAAGTTAAGTTCAAAGATCTAAGCACTTTGGTCTCAGCATTTTTTTCCATCTCCCTATAATCAAAATTGGCAGCTGGAATTTTGAAAGAAGTATAATTTACTAAAGAAAGGTGAGCTGCTCACATCAACTTAAAGACCCGAAATTACATAAATTTTCAATATCTTCTGTCATTGGGTAAGAAAACTATATACAAATCGCAAGTTCATGGATGAGAAAGTGGTGAGAATACAGAATTCAAAACTGCTAAATAAATGATACTCCAAACTGCCAGCTGCCAGACAGAAATGATATGCAATTAATCTAATAAGGTCCATCCATAGTCCAATGCTAATAATTAAAATTGTAAAGGTCCACTGTATTGAAACAGAGCCTTGATTTCAGAGAAATTTTCTCTGGACTTCAAGTCACTCCAGCACTGAATTATAAGTGGTGCTTCCATTTTCTCATTACTATATATAAACTCATATTGCAATGAAAGTATTTCCCAGACACTTTACATAGTACTGACCATCTTTATATTAGTAAAGGAATCACCAAAGATAAATATTCAAACTAATAATATTTATATTTATTTAATCAGTGTAAGAAAAGACTTTAGTGGACAAAAGTACTGAAAATGATGATTAAGTCAATGCCATCTTAAATATTTCTGGTTTGGCTTTATTTTCCCTATCCTTAATTATCACGTAGGAAAGCATCAGCTGTGTTGTTTCCCTCTCTGTATTTGGTTACATGTTTTTTCATATCGTTTTTATAACTTTGTGCACAGAAATGTTAATCTCAGAAACATGTTTCCATTTCTACATATACCTAGCACTGTTCCTCACATCACTAATGGTGCTGAAACTAGGGCATGATATAATTTCTGCCAATTCATCTAAACAATAAGCTTTTAGAATATCACATATTCACTGATTCATTCATTTATTCAACACTCAATAACTAATGATGTTTCAGATATTGTGAAAGGTTACAATCAGGAACAACAGAACAGAGCTCTTTGATGACAGTTGTGATAAGTATCACAGAAGTGAGAGTCCTGGCCGCTATGAACACAGATAACAGAATGTGATCAGACAGAGACTTCCATGAGAAAAAAAGAACACAGAGCTGGGAGTTAATATGAGCATAGAGGTAGTAGGAAGAGCATTTTGGTAGAGGGAAGCAAAAAGGACATATTCTCCATCACAGGAGGAGTATGTCATTGCCAAGGAAGTGAAGGGAAGTCAGCGTTGCTGGAGCACAGAGAATATGGAGGAAGGTGGGAAGATGTTAGATGTTCTCCAACATTCACTTTCCTTTCTTTCTCCTCAGAAGCTAGATCGTATTTTTCAGTCACTCTCAGAGCCAGCTTTGGTAATATGGCTGCAACTGGTCCATGGAATGTAAGGGTATATAATCTGTGCTATTTCCAGGTCAAAGATTTTAAGAAGAGATTGTATCCCTTCAGGTTCTCTTTCTCTTTCTCCTAGTTGGATGAAGATGAGGACACGGTTTTGGTATGGCTACATCTACAAGAAAATAGGGGCTGGGTCTGTAAATGAATGAATATGGGGAAAAGGCTGTCCAATCAGCATACCTGCTTTGAACTATTATAAGTGAGAAATACATTTTACTACACTTGATACATTATACATTTTGGTGTTATTTGTTACTGAAATTTAGCTTAATGTAACATACAGAAAATATGCATCTTGACGTGAGTTATTATAATTACAAAACTGAAATACACGGCATTGAGTGGAAATCGAAGATACATTTTGCCAAAAAGCTAGAGACCCATGTTATGCAGTAATAAACCATATGATTAAATGTTGCCTACAATAATTAGGAAGGCAGACTGTACCTACAGAGCCTCTAATTTTAGGGAAAGCTACTAGAAGGAATTAAATTTTAGTGCTTGCCCTTGGTTTCTTTTTCTTTATAAGAAGGTATTTAAAGAACAAGGTGAGGTCAGGCAAGGAATTTCTGGTTTGCAAACGGAAATACAGAGGAATAGAATGTGGCCAGAAATTTGTATACTCACATGGTGTTACTGCTTCCGAGAACTCCAGAGTAGGAAAGAAGACTAGAAATTTGAGCAGCAAAGACCCACTAAGACTTCTCAGTTTTATAAGGGAACACAGTTCTGTGGCAAACATAGACAAAGGGTAGAGCCCTGTATGGTCAGACCGCTCAAGATGGCTGTTCTCTTGCTCTCTGTACATGCCCCCCCTCAACCAGTGCCTGGTTCACCTACACCCTACTCACATGACTGACCTTCCTACATACTTGCCCCAGGCCTCAGCTAATGTCTTTTCTAGCTTTAGATCAGAACTCTCCACTATGCTTATCAAAGAGTTGATGAGGGGCCTGCCCCTCTGCTGGTTTCCCTGGCTGACCTCAATTCCCCCTATAATTGCTAACCTCCCCTTGCCCCCGCCCCGTCCTGCCCCACCATCTGCCATACATGGTGGGGTGCTGCTTCAAGACCTTGCTTCAGACATGTAAGCTTCCTATATCCATTAAACCATTGATGTCCCCGTTGCTGACTCAGGGCTCTTTCTATTGGTCTTGAAGCTGGGAAAGCACAGGCCTTGCAGGCCTGCAGGGTGCAGCCCAATAAGCCCATACCTATAGCTTTAGATAGCCACAAGGCAGTCTTCAATGAACCGACAAGCAAAAGGCATCAGAGAAGGAAGCAAAGAAATAAAGCAGGTTTAATCTAGGAAAGAACTTTATGTGGAGGTGACTGGAATCAAATGGATTAGATATCTAAAATGTTTTTGAGAAAGTTCCCTGGGGGAAAAGTAAAGTCTAGAACATCCTTTGACTGTTTGACCTCTAAAACAATCCTTGAACTCCAAGCAGTACATGAGCAAGAAGTAGGATGCATAAGCCCCCAAAGCAGACTCACTCGTCAATTCTCAACTTACACGTCCATGGTGGAAAACAGACAAGGACACATTTTCCGGAAGCTGGGACTCCCACAGAATACATCCTACCTCTAGTCAAGGAAATGACTCCACTGCCAAGGCTGGAGGCTTTCACATTGCCTGCCCAAGAGGTTTCCATCACTGGTATGGCCAAGTGACTGGTGTTATGTTTCATACTGTTGTGTATGTATGTATTTGCAATAATGCTGTCTTTGCGCTATCATTATAAATTGGTGGTTTGGGTGGTGGGGGGCAGGGACAAACAACTTTGATTGACTACAGGTCACCAGACTATAAGGAAATGCAACCTTAATAAATGGACAGAATCATGCATCTTCAAGCCATCTTAAACTCTGAAGTAGACGCAAACATTCTACACACACTCAATGTGACTTCAGGTTATCACCTTTTAGGATGTGATAAATGTGTTATTATTTGACAAGGAGACTAAAAATTATATTTGGTGATTAGAAAGCACCAAAAAGTGAGAAAAATATCACTACTGTCAGTGACTTTATGCGCTCACCAAAACCCATTTCCTCCTTCTCTTGAGAGTGTCCTGGGCTGCATTTCTCAACTTCCTTTGTAGTGACTTGTGCCCACATGGCTGAGTTCTTAATGGGAGGTGAACAGAAGTGATATGAGCCTTTTATAGACCAAAGCCTTTTTAAAAAAGTTATGTCCCCTCCAAACAGATGTCTCCCTTCCACAGCTGGATGAAGATGTCATTAAGGCCTTTGAGAAAGGCAATGTCACAAGAAGTAAAAAGCATGAATCCCTGAATCACTGCATGGAGGACAGCCACCTTCTGACCAGGAATACCCACCTTGGTGGGTTAAGTAAATGAAAACTAATATCCAATATAATTGAGGCATTATACATTTTTAGTCTTTTTTTTTTAACAGTAGTTTATCCTATCATGACTAACATAGGGGACATAGTGACACCCAAAAATGAGACTAGAAAGGAGAGAAACCATGAGGGGCTTACAAAGTAAAATGACCATATGTCCCAGTTTGCATGGGAGAGTCTGAATTTAAGTTCATCATCCCTGAGTCCCATCCACTTCAACTTTATCCCAGATTTTTCATTTTTAATGAAACATTATTATTAACATTTGCACCAACATAAGCTCTGACGGGTTTGAAAAACTTACACCTTGTACTTCTGCCAAGTGTCTAGTACTGCGTGAGAAGCATAGATAGTTAACAATCTCCTTTTAACACCTATTAAAACCTGAAATATAACCAGCAATAAGTAGGAAGTGTGTGCCACACCAATTCCAGATGTAATGCAACAGTCTTCCTTTCAAGGACACTACACAAGGCGTTTACTGATAAAATGAGGTGTGCTCAGTCAAAGCAGGTAGGGAAA
>NW_006792454.1:622495-687876 GCF_000442215.2 Lipotes vexillifer
GTAGGGAAAGCTACCTCAGTCTGGTCTGATGGAGTAAACTCTTTAACACTGCCACCCATGTCTGGCATTTACTATATTAACCCTTCACATGATGACCCATGCTACAACCTGTGAAATGCATGAAACTACTAAGAAGCCAGTTGAGAAGATCAGTGGGAACTGTGGGAAATTTATAAACGAGGAAACATACTAACATGTTAGAAAAAGGCTGAGCAGATCCGCTAAGCCTCACATGAAAACTAATCTGAACCTTCCTGCTCCAGTGGTTATGTCATTTATTTTATAGCATCAACCTACAACTATTTTGTTGTTGTTTGCTGACACATTTTTTCCCCCAGTAAACTCTTTGGCAGTACTGGAGTTAAAATGTCATGATTAATAAAAAATATTAAGTATTGAGTTTGTGTTACCAACACAAAATATGGTTCTGACTTGCCCATCCAAAATGGGGGTTGTGATGATACCACTGACAGAAGGAAACCACAAAATGCAAATCTGAGGAAACAGCAGCAGCTATTCCACAAGTTAGCTATTTAGAGAAGACTGTACCTGAAGACCACGATGTAACACACGCTGCAGTAGAAGGTATATTTATATATCGCTCTCTGAAGCGTAATGTTTCATTTAGATCAAGTCACAATTCATATAATTTCTCACGTTTTTAATTTCAAGTTTCCATCTGCATTTTACAAAGATGAAGAAAACTGTTAATGTGCCGACGCCATTAGCAAAATAAAAAAAAAAGTATTTTAAAGAGTTAAGTGAGGCCAGTTTTATCTAATGTTATCAGGTGCTTCAAATAAAATGTCATTTTTCTAATTCAATAATGATGTGATAGTTTTCATCCAATACAGGGAAGCAAAGTAAAGCTTTTCAGAATTTGATTCTTTCGAAAGTGACTCCATCAGCCATTGTTATGGATGCTATTTAAATTCAGATTAAAAGTTTAACATTGCAGATAAAATGATAAAAATACAAATTTTGATGGAGCATGATACCTTGCTCATGTCCTGCTCAGATTCCAAGGCTTGATTTGTAGCTCAAAGAGTCAAAGGGTGTTCTAGACTTTTTTTTCCCAGTGAAGTTCCTCAAAAATATGTTAGGCATCTGGTCCATTTGATTCTAGTCATCTCCACATACTAATAACTAAAGTACTCTCAAATTGATCTAAGGCCATTGACAAAGTCAATGGAAGGGTTGGCAGTCCAAGATATTGGATTCTGGCACTTCCGAAGACCAGCTGTAACCTGCCATCACCAGCAGACTGGGGACGTAGTAAAGCCACTGCTGAGGAAAGGGGACCTTCCTCCCAGGCTTGCTGAAAACCAGCAAGAAGCTGCCTTCTTTCCCTCCTGCCATGAGGGAAAGGTCAAGAGGAAGTAGTAGGATAGTATCTATCTCTCCATCTCTACAACCTTGATGTTTTTTCCTGTGCATGACCATGTATTGAATCTGAGTTGCTCCTGACTTTAAAATTTGAATGATCACACATGTAGCTGGCTTTTAAGATTAGCTTGTTTTGATGTTTTCTTCTCTTGCATGAGCATATGCAAGCTTTCCCCTAGGCCAGGGTATCATCTTAGGGAAAAGAAAGGGGGAGTCAATCATGAGAGAAGAAAAAAGAGGGGGCTGAGCTTTGAATATATGAAATATTTACCTGCAAAATATCAAACATTGAAGTAGCAAGTTTAAAGTATGTCTTGCTCTCCATCTGTGCAAGTGGGAACTTCAGAGCAATGTGAGAAGTGATAGAATATAAACTATGAAATTCATTCACACTGAACGCCGTGTGTTAAACTATACACGGAAGTATATCATTCACATAACTCTCCACACATAACTGTCCAGAATAAAGGTTACCACCAGTCTACCCCTGCATAACCTGTGCCAGGGCCAGGTAAATCATTATGCTTCCTACTCAATGTTACATAATCAGTGAAGTGGCAGAGCCATTCTCAAACCTATATCTGTTTGGTATCCAAGCCTTTCATTTTCCACCATTTCACACAACTTCCCAACAATGACATTGGTGAACTAGCTGAACCAAAACTGTTGAAGCATAACTATTCTATATGGCCCTTGGGTTGAAACAGCTGCTGACCAGTACTACAACTTGTTTTCATATAACTTTTCTTCAATAACTTTTACAGGAAAAAAAAATAATCATTTGCTCTCCATGTACCTAGGTCTCTCTCACTGCACACTTTTATTAGCCATCAATCATTCTAACTTCTAAACTTTTACATTATTTTCTTGAAATCATTCCTTATGCCCATCCTGTTTGTAATTAATTCATCTTTCAGCAATCAAGTAGGGCCGTCAAATTTCTACTAAAAATATTCTAAGCATGTGGTCTAACCAATCATTTTCCTATAGCATGACATAGGCCTGTGTTAGGCTGCCTGTATTCCAGAAACGACTTAGTGAAATGTGCTACCACCAACCACACTCTAGTGTGAAATTTCAAAGTAGCCCCTCACACCCTTAACAGCAGCCTAGGAAATATCTCAATAAATAGCCCATTCTCAAATGACATCCATTCTCTTCTGCCCTTTTGATTCATCCACAATGCTGTAACATATTTTTGCCTTCCTATGCCTAGTAAATCTTAAGGTTCTCTAAGGCCAGAGAATTTGAATTATTCAATGTTGTACTGTATTTTCTACACCACGGCTGTCACTATCACAACCACCACCACTACCACTCTATATTCATGATTTATATAGAGCAGCCTCTTCACAGTTCTTGGTGTTACTCCCTTTATTTCTAGTCTGATCAGTTACTCCCTTGAATTCTAATCTCAAACATGTAGTAATGTTCTTCCCTTGCCAAGAATGATCTCTTTCCTGTACACCTACTCAAATAACATGCATCAAAATTAGGGTCCCAGGTCAGACTACAGAACCCACCAAAACATGATTTTTAACATTTCACTTACTTGATGCCAAGATCATATACAGTTCATCTTGAGATAAAAATGTAGACACTTCATTGAAAAATTAAAATGTTATGTAAATATGAAGTCAACAAAACTTAGCGACTTTTTACTTTACAACTCTATACTGTCGATCACTGTTCCATCACTGAACAATAAACATATTGACATAGCTGTTCCAAAGAATATAATGTATATATAGTAGAATTAATAGCTTTCTTAGCTTAGATAGCTCTCAAATCATAAGCACTTAACAATCAGTTGCCCACTGTCCATAATGTGTAATGAGGTTTTTAGTTATGTATACTTCCTGCTTTGTTACCTTTAATATAAGCTTATTAGTAAATTTTGAATGTAGACTTTATAATAGAAATGGAAATATTTAATTAACAAAGAGCTTCAAGCTTGACTTTTTACAGATTTTTTTTTTTTTAAAAGGAGAAAAAGGAAAATGGAAACAAGAGAAAATAGAATAGAAGCACCTCTGGATAACCTCTGGACAGAGATTTCCAGTATGACCTTAGCCAGAACATTTACAATTTACTTCAACTTTTCATATCTAAGCTGGGAGTTGTTGTTGTTTTGTTTGCTTTGTCTTTATGAGGGGTTTTTGAATTTGTTACTTCAATAGCTTACTGTTACTCTTCCTTGAATCCGAGGGTCACAAATCAACACAAAATTTTGTATAATGCCGAGCAGATTTTATTTCTCTGCAGACGCTTTTTGAATATTGTGCCTTTAAATGCGGGGATTGATGGAAATTTTAAATTATAATAAAAATAAAAACTTATCAAGTCTCAAACAGACATATGCCTTACTGCATAAATTTCAAGGTCAAGAGAAAGTAGTAGGATATTATCTATCTCTCCATCTTTACAACCTTGATGTTTTTTCCTGTGCATGACCACGTATTGAATCTGAGTTGCTCTTGACTTTAAAATTTGAATGATCACACATGTAGCTGGCTTTTAAGATTAGCTTGTTTTGATGTTTTCTACTCTCTTTAACTTGTTCCTATGATTTATATCATTTAAAAAATTCCTAAAATACTTATGAGAGGATAGACAATAAAACCTCTTCCATTTCTACTGAGAAAATAGCAAGTGTGTACCTAATATCTTTTTTCCCTTTCAGGTGCAAGGACCTTAAGTAGCATTTTTTAAAAAGGTAAGTTAAGTGACTAAGAAACGACATCATTTTACTGTTAATAATTCCACTCCTACGCATTTTTAGCGAATTGGAAAAGACAGTGATTTTTTTTGTTCTTCATCAGGTAGTTTTAAAAATAGATCAGATGCGGTTAAAAAGAAAAAAGAAATGATTGTACACTCTAGAAGGATAAGTATAACCGAAAAAGTTTTTCTTTCTTTTTAAAACCATGTTGATTTCTGGAATCCAGAGATCTTCTTTTACACAGTTTCATGGAAGTTTGAATATTGGCTACTAAAATTAATGATCTGTATTGGGAGCTGACCTGTTCATGAATTTTAATTTGACACACATTGTCAACTTCCTATAATTGCAAATATAGAATATGAAAGTGAATAGAAGAGGATGGATGTGGCATTAAAGATTCAGGGTCAAACGTTAAAACCAAATGTTCACATGGAAGAAAAAATTATTTCATGGACTCCAGGTCGTCCAGCAAGACCAGAAGTCATCTGAGAGGTCAGAAGACCAACTTACTTATATCCTCCTTTGTTCATTGAGCAAGTCATCATTAAGCGCCCACTTTGTGCAAAGCACCTTACTAAGCCCCATGATAAGCATATGAACGAAAAGGACACAGTCTAAAAATAATAACAAAGAGCTCTGATCTAACCTATGTGGGTTGGGAAGATTTTTCCAAGGAAGCGACATTTAAACTGGAATATAAAGAATATGCATGAATTAATGATATATCCTGATGGGGTGGGAAAATATCTTTCACAAAGTGGAAACAGCTCTGACACTGAGGGATGGTGAAGCATTAGAAAAACTAAAAGAAGTCCAGTGCAGAAAGACTGTACACTGGGTGGGGTGAGGTGGTAACAATCTATATAGCTGTCACAAATGGAAAACAATGACTCATGGAGGCTAGGAACTAAGATGGCGGAGTAGAAGGACGTGCTCCCACTCCCTCTTGTGAGAACACCAGAATCACAACTAGCTGCTGGACAATCATCGAAAGGAAGACACTGGAACTCACCAAAAAAGATACCCCACATCCAAAGACAAAGGAGAATCCACAATGAGATGGCAGGAGGGGCGCAATCATAATAAAACCCAATTCCATAACTGTGGGGTGGGTGACTCACAGACTGGAGAACACTTATACCACAGAAGTCCACCCACTGGAGTGAAGGTTCTGAGCCCCATGTCAGGCTTCCCAACCTGCGGGTCCGGCAAAAGGAGGAGGAATTCCTAGAGAATCAGACTTTGAAGGCTAGTGGGATTTGATTGCAGGACTTCAACAGGACTGGGGGAAACAGAGACTCCACCCTTGGAGGGCATACACAAAGTAGTGTGCGCATCAGGGCCCAGGGGAAGGAGCAGTGATGCCAGGGGAGACTGAACCAGACCTACCTGCTAGTGTTGGAGGGTCTCCTGCAGAGGGGGGGGTGGTTGTGGCTCATGGTGGGGACAAGGAAACTGGCAGCAGAAGTTATGGGAAGTACTCCTTGGCGTGAGACCTCCCAGAGTCCGTCATTAGCTGCACCAAAAAGCCCAGGTAGGCTTCAGTGATGGGTTGCCTCAGGCCAAACAACCAACAGGAAGGGAACCCTGCCCCACCCATCAGCAGTCAAGCAGATTAAAGTTTTACTGAGCTCTGCCCACCAGAGCAACAGTCAGCTCTACACACCTCCAGTCCCTCCCATCAGGAAACTTACAGAAGCTTCTTAGATAGCCTTATCCACCAGAGGGCAGACAGCGGAAGCAAGAAGAACTACAATCCTGCCGCCTGTGGAACAAAAACCACATTCACACAAAGACAGACAAGATGAAAAGGCAAGGGCAATGTACCAGATGAAGGAACAAGATAAAACCCCAGAAAAACAACTAAATGAAGTGGAGATAGGCAACCTTCCAGAAAAAGAATTCAGAATAATGATAGTGAAGATGGTCCAGGACCTCAGAAGAATGGAGGCAAAGATTGAGAATATGCAAGAAATGTTTAACAATGACCTAGAAGATTTAAAGAGCAAACAGAGATGAACAATACAATAACTGAAATGAAAACTACACTAGTAGGAATCAATAGCAGAAAAACTGAAGCAGAAGAACGAATAAGTGACCTGGAAGACAGAATGGTGGAATTCACTGCTGCGGAACAGAATAGAGAAAAAAGAATGAAAAGAAATGAAGACAGCCTAAGAGACCTCTGGGACAACATTAAACGCAGCAACATTTGCATTATAGGGGTCACAGAAGGAAAAGAGAGAGAGAAAGGACGGGAGAAAATATTTGAAGAGATTAGAGTCTAAAACTTCCCTAACATGGGAAAGGAAATAGCCACCCAAGTCCAGGAAGCACAGCGAGTCCCATACAGGATAAACCCAAGGAGAAACATGCCGAGACACATAGTAATCAAACTGGCAAAAATTAAAGACAAAGAAAGATAATTGAAACCAGCAAGGGAAACACAACAAATAACATACAAGGGAACTCCCATAACGTTAAGAGCTGATTTCTCAAGAGAAAGTCCACAAGCCAGAAGGGAGTGGCATGATATACTTAAAGTGATGAAAGGGAAGAACCTACAACCAATATTACTCTACCTGGCAAGGATCTCATTCAGATTTGAAGGAGAAATCAAAAGCTTTACAGTCAAGCAAAAGCTAAGAGAATTCAGCACCACAAAACCAGCTCTACAACAAATGCTAAAGGAACTTCTCTAAGTGGGAAACACAAGAGAAGAAAAGGACCTACAAAAACAAACCCAAAACAATTAAGAAAATGGTCATAGGAACATACATATTGATAATTACCTTAAACGTGAATGGATTAAATGCTCCAACCAAGAGACACAGGCTTGCTGAATGGATACAAAAGCAAAACCCATGTATATGCTGTCTACAAGAGACCCACTTCAGACCTAGGGAGACATACAGACTGAAGGTGAGGGGATGCAAAAAGATATTCCATGCAAATGGAAATCAAAAGAAAACTGGAGTAGCAATACTCACACCAGATAAAACAGACTTTAAAATGAATGTTACAAGAGACAAGGAAGGACACTACATAATGATCAAGGGATCAATCCAAGAAGAAGATATAACAATTATAAATATACATGCACCCAACATAGGAGCACCTCAATACATAAGGCAACTGCTAACAGCTATAAAAGAGGAAATCAATAGTAACACAATAATTGTGGGGGACTTTAACAACTCACTTACACCAATGGACAGATCATCCAAACAGAAAATTAATAAGGAAAAACAAGCTTTAAATGACACAATAGACGAGATAGATTTAATTGATATTTATAGGACATTCCATACAACAATAGCAGATTACACTTTCCACTCAAGTGCACATGGAACATTCTCCAGGATAGGTCACATCTTGGGTCACAAATCAAGCCTCAGTAAATTTAAGAAAACTGAAATCAAATTCAAGCATCTTTTCTGACCACAACGCTATGAGATCAGAAATCAATTACAGGGAAAAAAACGTAAAAAACACAAACACATGGAGGCTAAACAACACATTACTAAATAACCAAGAGATCACTGAAGAAATCAAAGAGGAAAACAAAAAATACCTAGAGACAAATGACAATGAAAACATGACAATCCAAAACCTGTGGGATGCAGCAAAAGCAGTTCTAAGAGGGAAGTTTAGAGCTATATAAGCCTACCTCAAGAAACAAGAAAAATCTCAAATAAACAATCTAACCTTACAATTAAAGGAACTAGAGAAAGAAGAACAAACAAAACCCAAAGTTAGCAGGAAAGAAATCATAAAGATCAGAGCAGAAATAAATGAAATAGAAACAGAGAAAACAATAGCAAAGATCAATGAAACTAAAAGCTGGTTCTTTGAGAAGATAAACAAAATTGATAAACCATTAGCCAGACTCATCAAAAAAAAGAGGGAGAGGACTCAAATCAATAAAATTAGAAATGAAAAAGGAGAAGTTACAACAGACACCGCAGAAATACAAAGCATCCTAAGAGACTACTACAAGCAACTCTATGCCAATAACATGGACAACCTGGAAGAAATGGACAAATTCGTAGAAAGGTAAAACCTTCCAAGACTGAACCACGAAGAAACAGAAAATATGAACAGACCAATCACAAGTAATGAAATTGAAACTGTGATTAAAAATCTTCCAACAAACAAAAGTCTAAGACCAGAAGGCTTCAGAGGTGAATTCTATCAAACATTTAGAGAATAGCTAAGACCCATCCTTCTCAAACTCTTCCAAAACTGTGGAGGAAGGAACACTCCCAAACTCATTCTATGAGGCCACCATCACCCTGATACCAAAACCAGACAAAGATACTACAAAAAAAGAAAATGACAGACCAATATCACTGATGAATATAGATGCAAAAATCCTCAACAAAATACTAGCAAACAGAATCCAACAACACATTAAAAGGATCATAAACCATCATCAAGTGGGATTTATCCCTGGGATGCAAGGATTCTTCAATATACGCAAATCAACCAATGTGATACACCATATTAACAAACTGAAGAATAAAAACCATATGATCATCTCAATAGATGCAGAAAGAGCTGTTGACAAAATTCAACACCCATTTATAATAAAAACTCTCCAGAGGGCTTCCCTGGTGGCGCAGTGGTTGACAGTCCGCCTGCCGATGCAGGGGACACAGGTTCATGCCCCGGTCCGGGAGGATCCCACATGCTGCAGAGCAGCTGGGCCCGTGAGCCATGGCCGCTGAGCCTGTGCTCCGCAACGGGAGAGGCCACATCAGTGAGAGGCCTGCGTACCACAAAAAAAAAAAAAACCTCTCCAGAAAGTGGACATAGAGGGAACCTAACTCAACATAATAAAGGCCATATATGACAAACCCACAACAAACATCATTCTCAATGGTGAAAAACTGAATGCATTCTCTCTAAGATCAGGAACAAGACAAGGATGTCCACTCTCACCACTATTATTCAACATAGTTTTGGAAGCCCTAGCCATGGCAATCAAAGAAGAAAAAGAAATAAAAGGAATACAAATTGGAAAAGAAGAAGTAAAACTGTCAGTGTTTGCAGATGACATGATACTATACATAGAGAATCCTAAAAATGCCACCAGAAAACTACTAATCAATGAATTTAATAAAGCTGTAGGATACAAAATTAATGCACAGAAATCTCTTGCATTCCTATACACTAATGATGAAGAGTCTGAAAGAGAAATTAAGGAAACACTCCCATTTACCATTGCAACAAAAAGAATAAAATTCCTAGGAATAAACCTACCTAGGGAGACAAAAAACCTGTATGCAGAAAACTATAAGACACTGATGAAAGAAATTAACGATGATACCAACAGATGGAGAGATGTACCATGTTGTTGGATTGGAAGAATCAATATTGTGAAAATGACTATACTACCCAAAGCAATCTACAGATTCAATGCAATCCCTATCAAATTACCAATTTCATTTTTTACGGAACTAGAACAAAAAATCTTAAAATTTGTATGGAGACACAAAAGACCCCGAATAGCCAAAGCAGTCGTGAGGGAAAAAAAAGGAGCTGGAGGAATCAGACTCCCTGACTTCAGACTATACTACAAAGCTACAGTAATCAGGACAATATGGTACTGGCACAAAAACAGAAATACAGATCAATGGAACATGATAGAAAGCCCAGAGATAAACCCACACACCTATGGTCAACTAATCTATGACAAAGGAGGCAAGGATATACAATGGAGAAAAGACAGTCTCTTCAGTAAATGGTGCTGGGAAAACTGGACAGCTACATGTAAAAGAATGAAATTAGAACACTCCCTAACACTATACACAAAAATAAACTCAAAATGGATTAGAGACCTAAATGTAAGACTGGACACTATAAAACTCTTAGAGGAAAACATAGGAAGAACACTCTTTGACATAAATCACAACAAGATCTTTTTTGATCCACTTCCTAATGTAAATAAAAACAAAAATAAACAAATGGGACCTAATGAAACTTCAAAGCTTTGGCAGAGCAAAGGAAACCATAAACAAGATGAAAAGACAACCCTCAGGATGGGAGAAAATATTTGTAAATGAGTCAACGGACAAAGGATTAATCTCCAAAATATATTAACAGCTCACGCAGCTCAATATTAAAGAAACAAACAACACAATCCAAAAATGGGAAGAAGACCTAAATAGACATTTCTCCAAAGAAGACATACAGATGGCCAAGAGGCACATGAAAAGCTGCTCAACATCAATAATTATTAGATAAATGCAAATCAAAACTACAGTGAGGTATCACCTCGTGCCACTTAGAAGGGGCATCATCAGAAAATCTACAAACAACAAATGCTGAGAGGGTGTGGAGAAAAGGGAACCCTCTTGCACTGTTGGTGGGAATGTAAACTGATACAGCCACTATGGAGAACAGTATGGAGGTTCCTTAAAAAACTAAAAATAGAATTACCATATGACCCAGCAATCCCACTACTGAGCATATACCCAGAGAAAACCATAATTCAAAATGACACATGCACCGCAATGTTCACTGCAGCACTATTTACAATAGCCAGGTCATGGAAGCAACATAAATGCCCATCGACAGACAATGCATAAAGAAGTTGTGGTACATATATACAATGGAATATTACTCAGCCACAGAAAGGAACGAAATTGGGTCATTTGTTGAGATGTGGATGGATCCAGAGACTGTCATACAGAGTGAAGTAAGTCAGAAAGAGAAAAACAAATATCATATATTAATGCATGTATGTGGAATCTAGAAAAATGATACAGACAAACCAGTTTGCAGGGCAGAATTTGAGACACAGATGTAGAGAACAAATGTATGCACACCAAGGGGGGAAAGCCGCAGAGGGGTGGGGATGGTGGTGTGATGAATTGGTTGATTGGGATTGACATGTATACACTAATGTGTATAAAATTGATGACTAATAAGAACCTGCTGTATAAAATAATAAATAAAATTAAATTTAAAAATTAAAAAGAAAACTGATTCGTTAAAAAAAAAGAAAAAACTTTGAGAATTTTTGGCAAAGGTCAATTTCTATACTAATTCTGATTCTACATGTCTCTTACTCCCTGGCTGCTATTTGAAAGGTCCTGCATACAATGCATAGCTTTAAATTGGAAACATTAAAGGTTATTTTCAAAAATTAAAATATTTTTCAAAATGATTTCCAAGAGCCTTCTCTCTCCCCCAGGTTGTGTGTGCATGCACACACACACACACAAACAAGCACACATAATTGAGTTTTATTATCTCATATTTTCTGGGGCTCCAAGTTATCTTTGCTTTCTTTTTTTCCCATTGTAGTAGCTTTAAAGAAAACATTCATTTGATGAGAGCAAAGACATTCCAAATTCCCCAATAATCACAAAACTCCTTGAAAGCTATGAGTAAATGAATGTACACAAGATGGAGTTAATTTCAGTTTTTTCAGGCCTGTGAATTTTATCCCTGCCTATGGTTTGATTATTGCTTCCATGTTCATTTTTTAGACTGTAGGCCTTGACTGTGGAAATATCACAGCTTCATAGGGAAGGAACAGAAATGAAAATGTCTGCATACCAGACAACACACAGCCACATTTTATATCACAGCTACACAAGCAGTACTATTTTAGTGGTAATTCACGAACTACCAGTCAAACCTCATTCTATTATATCCAAATATAAATTACCTGATAAATGTGGGTGGTAAGGTGATACAACAAATGTGTCAGATAACAGAATACATTTGAAAGATTGTACTATACATTGACAGATGAGGAAAAATGAGGCTTACAAAATTTCAGCAACTAGCCCCAGTTCATAAGTAATAGAATCAGGATTCAATCCTAGGATTTTCTAACTCCAACCCTGCACCCTTAAGTACTTCATCATGTCTCCTAGAAGATCCCCACTTTTTTTGTTATTGATCTTAGACTTCAAAGTACTTTGGTAATTGTATACCAGTTAGTCTACCAAAATGTTAATCTTCCTATAAATGATATATAGTGCAAGTATAAAATGGGAGACCATATTAATTCTCTTTTAAAGAGACATTTCTTTGTCCTTAAGGGGAAAAAATGAAATGATCCCTTTTTCTGCCACATTTATTATTTCCTATTTCTCTTCCTTCCTCCTAAATATAGCTAACATTATTCTTTCACTGACTCTGAGCTCTCCCTCTTAATAATCTTATCCAAATGCATTACTTTAATTGTGACTATAATAAAAGTCAGACCCCAAACTGTATCTCAATCCGCTGCCCTAAACTTCAGTGCACTATTTTTAGTCATTGGAATACCAGGTTCACCAGTTTTATAACCTTCAAGTCATTTTATTCCTTCTCTCCGGCCCCTTATTGATAATAGTGATAGCATTGCTATAACATTGCTTGCTCTGCTCTCATTTTAAAATAAATCCTGGATTCAATTCAAGGAAAACTTAACGCATCATCAGTTAAATATATAAGCCAGTTTCTCAACAAATTACCATAACTTTTCTTAAAAGAAAACATATATGTATTGAGCATAATACACACTGTACCTTGACCATGTACTTTTTATCATCTTTTTTATTATTATTTCTATCAATACTAGAGTGATGCCCTTCCTGAGTCTGTGACCTGGTAGCTTTTACAGAGAAGAAAAAAATAAGGAAAATGTGGTCCAATATACCATGTTTAGGAATGTCATTTTGTCTCATAATTTCTTGAAGGAGTTTCTAACATAATCAAATAGCTTTGATTTCTTTTGCTCATCACCTTTTTCTCTTTGTCCACTATCTTTTTCTTGGATAAAGCTGACTTCTCACTTAGTTCATTTTGACAGCCCACAACTGCTCTTTGTTCTTACAGTAGACATACACTTGGTGACCCAGCCACTTTTAGCATATTACTCAGCACTCTACTGCACACTCTGGGCATATTTCGGGTATTTCCATCCTGCTTCATGAGGCTCCTGTGCTTCCTGGGAGTTCCGTGACTGGCTTGCTCAGCCTCTCTGTCAATTCTCTGAGCTAACCTGAGGTCTTCCCATTAAATTCCTTGTTGCTTAAGTTAGAATCTTAAGAGACAGACCTCTCTAGGACATCCTCTACCATCCATTTGTCCAGCTGCCAACTCTATCTTCTTACTTTAAATGGAGTCTAAAGTTGAATGGCCTATGAGACTTCAAAACAAAGAGCAGATAGTATTGAAAGACATATGTCAAATACAAAAATAGAAAGATAGATATTAACCTATGACCTCATTAAAAACCATCTTTTCCATTTTTCTTAGCAAAACTGGACCAACAACTGCAGCAACACTAGCATTTACCACCAACACTAATGAGTACAACCTGTGATCAGAATTCCCTCTCTAATAACATTCTCCACTGGAAGGGAGGGGGGATGATTCCTTTCCCTGAGGTAGAAGAATTCAGATTTGGTCTTTAACTTTCCAGTTGTTATATATTAAGGTTGCTTTCAGGAATGACTAGGACAGCGCTGGAAAACAAAAGCAGCCCATTGGCTGCTGCTGCCTGGTGAGGTCTACTCCTGACCAAATTAAACAGCTTGAAAATTAAAAATATAAAAACAATTACAGATTACTAAAAATAGCTGAATCTGTGAAAGGTCCATAAGTTCACAATGCTACTGAAACAAATAATTTAACATAAAGTATTCAAAATAATAAGTTAATATTTGAGAATGATGCTTACGATAGGTTATTCTTATGCTGTCATTAATTTTAATAAATAGAATAGTGTTCATTGACATACGCATGTTTCAATATTCTTTTAAAGGTACATTGTATGGAAATATACATATTTGTATATAAATATATATACTCATGTATACATGTAAATATATATGATTTATAAGATTATTTACCTCTATAACTAGGGAAGATCAATCAAAAATTATTCTGAGTAAGAAAGTATGAATATAGGCAGTGAGCCAAAAACAAGAATGGTATACACGGATTACACAGAATATATCAATATTGTATTAGTTGGTTAGGACTAAAGTACCACATACTGGGTGGCTTTAACAACAGAAATCTACTGTCTCACAATTCTAGTGGCTAGAAATCTAAAATCAGGGGATCTGTAGGGTGGGTTCCTTCTGAGCGCTATCAGAAAGAATGTGTTCCATGCCGTGCCTCTAGTTTCTGATAGATTGCTGACAATCTTGGGCAGTTCATGGCTTGTAGAAGCATCACCCTGATCTCTGCCTTCATCTTCACATGGGGTTCTTCCTGTGCATGTGTGTGTCTCTATGTCTAAATTGCCCTTTTCCTATAAGGACATCAGTCACATTGGATTAGGGTTCACCCTAATGACCTCATCTTAACTTATTACATCTGCAGCAACTTTATTTCCAAAGAATTTCACATCCTGAGGTACTGGGGGTTAGGACTTCAACATGTGAATTTGGGGAGGGACACAATTCAACCCATAACAGACATTCAGTGCCACAATACAAGGAACAATATAAGATATATTGGAAGGAACAATATAAGAATAAACTGAATGCTGAATATCATTAAATGATGATGTATCAAATTAATGAAGCAGCCTAAAGCAATTAAAATCATACAGATGATGACCTCACAAAATGAAATTATTTATTTTTAAATAAATAATATTTCCTTTGCCTGACTGTTAAAACTATGAAAGCTGCAGGTATGTGATAAACAATTGAAAGGAAATGTGAAGAAAAATATTCTTAGTGGGTTAAAGCAAGAAATTAGGGGTGAACTGTTAAAATTCTTTTTATAATGTTTATTTAATAGTAGTGCCAATATGGAAAAGGGAATGACTGTGGTAAACCATGGAACATGTTTTTCCTGGAAGGGCGTCTGAGTTAGGAGGAGAAACCTCGCTAAGCCACTCCTGATGATACCTAAATCAAAAGCAGTCACCGAGGAGCAAGGGGAATAGACTTCTAACAGCAGGAACACAAATTGGGTCCATTCAATATTTGAGAAGAACGTGTTATTCTCTTGAAAAGTACCTACACACATAAAAACTCAATACAGGTCGCAGTAGCCAGGGTACACAGGGGAGCAACTGTACTTGCCACAGAGCAGTCGAGGGAACATTTCAGTTTGGAAGTGATGTGGAAAGTAAAGGTTGCTCCTGCCAGCTTAAGGAAGGATAATAAACAGTAGTTTCAAAGGATGCTGCCTAACAGTCCTGCTATTTCAACACCTAACCACAAGGGAGGGTGAACTCATGGCAACAACACTTATTGTAACTGTGGTTTAGGAACAAAGGTCACATGAATAAATATTACCCAAGGCTTCTGTCCATAAAATGGATGTGTCTATTGAAAAATATTGCTCATTTACCCTCCTGAATGAAATACACAAGTTCTCCAGCACTAGGAATGGTCCTTCCACCAACATAAGTCAAGGCTATCGCCCCTGTTACAATAGTCCTAGTGAGTAACTGTAAGTAGCTTGCACTTTTGTATTATCCACAGAGGGAAAATGTACACAGTTCTTACCTGTATATTTAATTTTAATACATTTTTAAATTTTGAAACAATATTTTATATTTAGAGAAGTGTTAACAAAGAGTTTCCATATGCCCTTCACTCAGTTTCCCTTAATGCTAGCATCTTATAGAACCAGAATAATGGGTCAGAGTGAAAACTTAACGTCACTGTGTTACAATTAACTAACCTGAAGACTTTATTTGGATTTCACTTGTCTTCCAATAAAGTCTCTTTGCTGTTTCAGAACCTACTCTTGGATACCACCTTGAATTTAGTATACGTAAGTTTAAAAAGAAATATACTACACCACTTTAAGAAATAATTTTCAGCATAATCAGAATGTCAATTTATGCCTATCATTAATAAATTATTTTTAAAATATATCCTATTTCCGCTTCTGTTATAATTCGTACCTCCATTTTCTTCAAAGAATAAAGAATAAAATGCAAAACCACCCTAAATATCTGATCATTTTTCAGTCATTCTGTTTTCCTATCCTTGATAAATATGCTCTTTACAGATTATATGTATTCTAGATATAAGAAAAAGTCTTACAAGTCTATGAAATTCCAAAGTGTTAGAAGAAAAATCTACAATGATGGCCAAATACACCTCCTACTTGCAATAAGGGTTAAATGCATCAGTCATAATGCATCTGGCTATAAGTAACAGAATATCCAAGTACAGTGGCTTATATAAATCACAGTTAATTTTTCTCCTCCCTTCCCTTTCTCAAAAAAACAAGTCTATAATTATAGAACTTCTGACATTGGGTTATCAGTAGTACTAGTGATGATGTCACTGATTCTCTCGGTCTTTCCTTCTCTTATTCCTCCTTCCTACAAGGTATCTCCTGAAGATCCCACCATGATGAGTGAACTTGAGAAACCATGAAAGAGAGGTTAGGTGACATATGATGCCTACATTAAGAAGTAAAAATTTTCCTAGCAATCCCAACAGACTTCACTGACATCTCATTAACCAGAATATACCACATTGACACTATACTTTGCAAGGGAGACTAAAAACGAAAATGTTTTACTTTTCTAGCTCTCATAGTGTAAGCAGGCAAAGAAAATCCTGTAGAAAATGTACAACTGTAGGATAAGTACCGTTGTCATCATATTATAGAAATATCTTAGGTCAGAAAGCTCCAAATACCAACAGCTTAATAGCAGGAAATTCTACTGGATTTTTTTTCATGGCTCTCTTTTCCCAAGATATTTCCATGAATATCCATCTGTTCATTTACTAGACCAAATACTCTTTACAATTAAATAGATAATGTTAGATAAATTCACTTTCCCTTTAGGAAACTGTAAAAGTCAGGATGACATAGATATGACTTCACATACAATCACATATAAATTTGGCACTGAAATTCAGTATTGTCTTAACTTTTAGAATTGTTTACAATATATTTTATAATTGCCTCTCTTTTAATGGTTACTCCATTTTTCTGATAGTGGAAAAATATCATCTAGACACCCTGAAGTAAATTTAATATAGGTTCCAAATACGTTAAGAAGAAATGATTAACAAATTATTGGAAGACTATGTGGTAAGCACTCCAATTAATACATCTATAAGATATAGTAATGGAATTTTTTCCTCTATTCTAATGCTACGCTCTTATGAACCAAGTATAATAACAAAGGGATATGTCAGAAAAACAACTGATTTCATGACTTTGTTCTATGATGAGAGAAAATAACTACATCTATTGACACATGGATACTGAGAGGGCCTTAACATAGAATGAATGATCATTTGGATTTGGAAGAGCTTACTGGGCCCTCTGTATAAGAATTAAAAGAGTCTAGAATGGGCTTTACCCTAATAGCATCTTTGATTTCCAGGAGGAAGCACTATGAACCCCACCCATTAAACCAAATATCTTAGTAAAAAAATGAGCATTCCCTTCAATCGTAGAGTACTTTTCAGTTTAGCTTTTCCCAAGCTCATACATAAGAAGTTTATAATTTTGGCACTCGTTGAATTAATTACTTCAATATATGGAGTGAAATCCAAATGATTCCCATAGTGTCACGATATCTAGAAAGCCTAGAAACTAGTGGAACATTTTCAATGCCCATTGGTAATTTTAAAAATTCTGCAGCTTCAAAGATATTAAGAAAAGATTCTTGAAAAAAATAAGTTTGTATTGAACGTAAAGGTTTCAATTTTACACTTCTCCCTTCCATTTCTCCTAATAAAATCCCATCTGTTCCCATCTCCCTTAACCATATCTCATGGAGTGTAATTTTTCATGGTAAAGGTAAAAGGGACAAAGAAAACAGCAGAGAGTTGGACACTACTGAAGGGGCCTACTTAACATATAATTCTTTACAAAACTACTCATTGAACTAGACTTGAGATATTTGCATTACCAATTTTTTTATGTCAAACAATATCAGTTGGTCAATATACTGTCCTAAAATTCTGTAATCTAGTCTTTTGTGGTCTCTGCATTGCTTCCTAGAACCAAAAGGACTCCATTAATTAAAGGAGTTATAGGAGAGTTCTGGTAGCCAATGTCATGGACAATTACTTGATTGATTTAATATAAAAGAAAATCAAACTTCTTGCTCAAAGATTCTAAAATATATTCAGAATCTGATATAAAAAGCACTTACTGAGCACCAACCATTTGACACTAACCTGGAAAATGTAGAAAATGAATAGATATATTGAACATGACTCTTTAGAAGGGCAGTTTTAAATTATTCTGTGCTTCAGATTTATCTGGGACTTATATCAGTAAGAGAGACTCTGTCTTCCATTAAGTTTTTACAGTTCAGTACATCTAGGACAGCAACCAAGGATCGGCACCCAAATACCTAGCTCGGGTGAATTTGGTGCTGATACTCAAAGAGCCATGCTTTGAGAATCACTGATATGAAAAGAAGAAATAATACACATATAAATAATGAAAACACAAGGTGAGCTAATGTAAAACTATGAAAGTTATCTGATTAGTGAGAAGATGCAGGCTATGGAGTCAGGAGACCTAGATTTAAATCCTGACTGTCTCTTATAAGCTGTAAGATCTTGGGCCTGATATTAAACTTCTCCAAATTTTAGGATTATTATGAAAATGTTATGAGGAAATGTGCATCAAATGTCTAACAGATAGAGAAATCTAATTCTTTCTCTAAAAGAAGCATAGAGGTTACAGACGGTGGATACCACACTGTTTTTCCAGTTTCATCCATCCCTAGAGGCCAAGTGATTCTGAAGATACAGAGAATTCGATAACCATGTATTTATAGCTAACCAACCTGGACTAATTGTTAAGGCATTTGATTTGGTAAGGATCTACAACAGAAAATGACAGGTAAATAGACAAAAAGATACCTTATAAGGATATGCTGAAATACAGAAGCACATCCTTATACTAGTGTGGCAAATCACAATCTTCTAGGAATTATAATAATTAGGAATTTGAATAATAAGCAGTAGGGGGTACGATGGATTTAATCGGGCCAACAAGATTTCAGAAAGCAAAACGGCACTTCTGGAAATACAGTTATCCACAAGTAAAACTAGATCAATGTCTTGTAACTCAGATCAATATGTAATTTGGTAAACAACCTAAATATTTTATCCCTTGAAGCAAAAAAAGAGGCAGATGGGAGTATAGCTGAATTCCACAGCTGCCTCTTTTGAGATGAGTTTTGTACCTGTAAAGTCACTGAGGATAAGTCAAAGCAGCTTCTCAAATAGGATACAATGGATTTCGTTATCTACACTAATTCTCTAAAAGCATATACATTTCTTTCAACAAATTTAGCACCAGACATAGATTTTATAAAAACCAACATTAAAACCAATGCAAAAGTGCCAAAGGCCTAGTTTAGTTTGAGAGCAGCTAAAGAGATATACCATGAAAAGCATACCATCACCAGCCACCTGACTTATAAATGTGGAGAAAATAAAGATATAACTGTTTAAAAGTTTGAAACAGAGATTGCTGAGGCAGGGAAATGTATCCTTCATACAGGTCCCGATCCTCAGGAAAGTGAAGGCTGACTGTGAATGGGCTGTCACCACTGATAGACTTTGATAAAAATGGGAAACACACAGTTATTGTATTTTACAAAAAATACTTAAATTGAGTACAAAATATCTAGAGTTCATTATACTGTCTAGACTGCTGCTCTTTGAGTTATGAATCTGAAGTTGATATCTTAGCAAATTAGCAGATCTCTGAGTGTTCCCTTTGGACTAACTGAAATTTCAAGCAGTTGATAGTTGGTGCTGACACAATGGATTCAACTGAATATCCTCAAAACAGAAAAGTCATGAAGACATTATCAAAGAAATCAGCATGCACTTTAAACCATGATGTTTATAACTTTTTCTGAATGACTCCAATGTGGTAGAGCCACTCTTTTACATGCCTTAGTTCAAGGGACGGAAAGCCATCCACGAATCTGAAAGTGCTAGAAGTTGCGCTATTTGCAGATTGGGATCTAACTCATCCAAATGAGAGACCTCTACAACTGTCCTTATATATACCTCTAGATATTTGGTGGAAATGTTATATCTCTGTAACTCAAATAGAGACATGTTCTAAAGCCAGACATAATTAACTATTTTAACTAGCCAGTAAAACTGACATTTGCTGAAATTCATCCTGGTACCTGAAATGAGTCCCCCTACCCCACATCCCTCCAGTAATCATGTGGGATTCAATAGCAAAAATACTTTTTGTTAAATATGTTCACACTGTGAGTGTGAATGGTTACATTAAAAGTAATCTACTAATGAAACTACTACACAAATTATCACCCTGAACCATTTAGGTCCAATCATGACTGGATATGCCCTCTATGCTGGAGAATTACAAGGACATATTGCTGCTAGGACGCCATTATGGCACACTGTTAAGAAGATGGATTAATCTTATTTCGGACTGTCTTCCTGTTGTTGTTGTTAAAAATGAGACACAATGTTGGCAATGATGCCCTGATGGACGACTAAACATTTTTGGACCTTGGAAGATCTAAATTCTGCACCAAAATTGGGAAAATAAATACAATGTACAATATTAAACAACTGTTAAGTCTTAATTACTGGAAAAGAATGGCTTTTAGAAGAGTTTTCTCAATTGGCCTTTATGTTTAATACAGTAAAGATGGCTTTATGACCACAATATATGAGAACAAAAAAGATACTTTGTGCACCATCTGTTTCACAGCAGTTATATACTATTTGCTTTTAAAAATTAGAGCTTTTGCACTTCCCTGACGGCACAGTGGTTAAGAGTCCACGTGCCAATGCAGGGGACATGGGTTCAAGCCCTGGCCCAGGAAGATCCCATATGCCACGGCGCAATTAAGCCCATGCGCCACAACTGCTGATCCTGCGCTGTAGAGCCCACAAGCCACAACTACTGAGCCCACGTGCCACAACTACTGAAGCCCACACACCTAGAGCCCATGCTCCACAACAAGACGCCAATGCAGGGGACATGGGTTCAAGCCCTGGCCCAGGAAGATCCCATATGCCACGGCGCAATTAAGCCCATGCGCCACAACTGCTGATCCTGCGCTGTAGAGCCCACAAGCCACAACTACTGAGCCCACGTGCCACAACTACTGAAGCCCACACACCTAGAGCCCATGCTCCAAAACAAGACAAGCCACTTCAATGAGAAGCCCGTGCACCACAACAAAGAGTAGCCCCCGCTCACCACAACTAGAGAAAGCCCGCACACAGCAATGAAGACCAAGTGTAACCAAAAATAAATAAATAAAGTAAATAAATTAAAAATATTTTTTTTTAAATTAGAGCTTTTAAAATGGGAACAACTTGACAAATACTTGTAATGGAATTTTTAGACCATCAAGACAAAATATAATGAAAAACAAGAAAAGAACACTGCTCTTCACTACACATAATAAGGGGGAAAGAAACAACTCTTAAAGCTCATCATCTTAGCACAAAATTGCTCTCTTATTTAGGACTGGGTTATTGGAGCTACTGTTAATGTTGTTTAGAAAAATATAGAGAACAAAACTCCATTGTAGATAAAGTGACTGAGACCTTCGTTAAAGAATACGTCTTTTCTTAAACATTATTGGAAAATGGGAATTAACAAAGATAAAGAAGAAAAAAAACTCCTTTACGGTTTTGATTTTTTGGCTCTAGAGTATAATCTGTGAAGAATTTTATACAGGATGTTCAGAGATATTTCATAAACTTTATCCCATTTAAATCATTTAAAGTTTAAAAAAAATCAAAAGAGGCATCATATTATCTAAACTTTGAAATCTAAGACAAAATGTAGATTTCCTGACCTCAGTGACACTGCCCTGTCAATTGGTCAATGTACTGCCCTTATATTGTGTCTGATTATCTCTGAAGGATGTAAATCAAATATCAATATTTAATCTTAAAGATAACTGCTATACATTTTTCAGATTTTTGATTTGCCTGACACTGCTGCATTATTAAAAATTGAAGAAAAATAAGAATGAATATTATATTACAGAAGATTGTTTTCTTTTTTGTACTTAATTTTCCAAATGTTCCCCAATGATCATGTATTACTTTTGTAATCTGATAAAAAACATAACATTAAGAAGAAGTGCCGGGCTTCCCTGGTGGCGCAGTGGTTGAGAGTCCAGCTGCCGATACAGGGGACGCGGGTTCGTGCCCCAGTCTGGAAGGATCCCACATGCCGCGGAGCGGCTGGGCCCGTGAGCCATGGCCGCTGAGCCTGCATGTCCAGAGCCTGTGCTCTGCAACGGGAGAGGCCACAACAGTGAGAGGCCCGCGTACCGCAAAAAAAAAAGAAGTGCCACCTCGTTGCCAGGTCTGTGGGTGTGTCTGGCAGGCACGCTGTCTTTGCGGACCCTGCCCTGTGACTGGGAGGGACCCAGTAACCTGGCATGGGATGCAGAAGAGGACGTGGTGGGGCAGCTGCCCACTGGCATCCTCTGTACTGCCCTCTGCTGCTCCCCCGGCATGGGAAGTAAAGATCAAACTGAAATGGAGGGAGGCGCAGAGGCACAAGCTGGCAGAGTGATGGGAAGTGCATGAACCGGGGCTGGGAGGGTCTTGGTTCTCCGGCCGGGTGTCAGGCCTGAGCCTCTGAGGTGGGAGAGCTGAGTTCAGGACAGTGGTCCACCAGAGACCTCCCAGTTCCTCATAATATCAATCAACGAGAGCTCCCGTAGAGATGTCCATCTCAACTCTAAGACCCGGCTGCACTCAATGACCAGCAAGCTACAGTGCTGGACACCCCACTGAAAACAACTAGCCAGACAGGAATACAACCCCACCCATTAGCAGAGAGGCTGCCTAAAATAATAATAAAGTCACAGACACCTCAAAACACAGCACTGAACGCACTCCTGCCCACCAAAAAGACAAGATCCAGCCTCATCCACCAGAACACAGACACCAGTCCCCTACACCAGGAAGCCTATGCAACCCACTGAACCAACCTTACCCACTGGGGCCAGACACCAAAAACAACGGAAACTACGAACCTACAGCCTGTGAAAAGGAGCCCCCCAAAACAGTAAGTTAAGCAAAATGGGAAGACAGAGAAATACACAGCAGATGAAGGAGCAAGGTAAAAACCCACCAGACCAAACAAATGAAGAGGAAATAGGCAGTCTAGCTGAAAAAGAATTCAGAGTAATGATAGTGAAGATGATCCAAAATCTCAAAAATACAGTGGAGGGCTTCCCTGGTGGCACAGTGGTTGAGAGTCCACCTGCCGATGCAGGGGCCACAGATTCGTGTCCCGGTCTGGGAAGATCCCACATGCCGCGGAGTGGCTGGACCTGTGAGCCATGGCCACTGAGCCTGTGCGTCCGGAGCCTGGGAGCCTCCGCAATGGGAGAGGCCACAACAGTGAGAGGCCCACGTACCGAAAAAAAAAAAAAAAAAAAAAAAATAGAATGGAGAAAATACAAGAAACATTTAACAAGGAGCTAGAAGAACTAAAGGGCAAACAAACAATGATGAACAACAAAAGAAATGAAATTAAAATTCTCTAGAAGGAAGCGGTAGCAGAATAACTGAGGCAGAAGAACGGATAAGTGACCTGGAAGATAAAACAGTGGAAATAACTACCACAGAGCAGAATAAAGAAAAAAGAATGAAAAGAATTGAGTACAGTCTCAGAGACCTCTGGGACAACATCAAATGCACCAACATTCAAATTATAGGCATCTCAGAAGAAGAAGACAAAAAGAAAGGGACTGAGAAAATATTTAAAGAGATTATAGTTGAAAACTTCTCTAATATGTGAACAGGAATAATCAATCAACTCCAGGAAGCACAGAGAGTCCCACACAGGATAAATCCAAGGAGAAACATGCCAAGACACATAGTAATCAAACTATCAAAAATTAAATGCAAAGAGAAAATATTAAAAGCAGCAAGGGAATAACAATGAATAACATACAAGGGAATCCCCATAAGGTTAAAGGCTGATCTTTCAGCAGAAACTCTGCAAGCCAGAAGGGAGTGGCAGGACATATTTAAAGTGATGAAAGGGAAAAACCTACAAGCAAGATTACTCTACCCAGCAAGGATCCCATTCAGATTCGACAGAGAAATTAAAAGCTTTATAGACAAGCAAAAGCTAAGAGAATTCAGCACCACCAAACCAGCTTTACAACAAATGCTACAGGAACTTCTCTAGGCAGGAAATACAAGAGAAGGAAAAGACCTACAATAACAAGCCCAAAACAATTAACAAAATGGCAGTAGGGACATACATATCGATAATTACCTTAAATGTAAATGGATTAAATGCTCCCACCAAAAGACACAGACTGGCTGAATGACCTGTATGACAAGACCTGTATATATGCTGTCTACAAGAGACTCACTTCAGACCTACAGACACGTACAGACTGAAAGTGAAGGGATGGAAAAAGATATTCGATGCAAATGGAAATCAAAAGAAAGCTGGAGTAGCATTTCTCATATCAGACAAAATAGACTATAAAATAAAGACTATTACAAGAGACAAAGAAGGACACTACATAATGATCAAGGGATCGATCCAAGAAGAACAACATATAACAATGGTAATTATTTATGCACCCAACACAGGAGCACCTCTGTACATAAGGCAAATGCTAACAGCCATAAAAGGGGAGATCGACAGTAACACAATCATAGTAGGGGACTTTAACACCCCACTTTCGCCAATGGACAGATAATCCAAAATGAAAGTAAATAAGGAAACACAAGCTTTAAATGACACATTCAACAAGATGGACTTCATTGATATTTATAGGACATTCCATCCAACAGTAACAGAATATACCATCTTCTCAAGTGTTCACGGGATATTCTGCAGGATAAATCGTATCTTGGGTCACAAATCAAGCCTTGGTAAATTTAAGAAAATTGCAATCATGTCAAGTATCTTTTCTGACCATAACGCTATAAGACTAGATATCAATTACAGGAAAAAAAAACTATAAAAAATACAAACACATGGAGGCTAAACAATACACTACTAAATAACCAAGAGATCACTGAGGAAATCAAAGAGGAAATCAAAAAATACCTAGAAACAAATGACAGTAAAACACGAAGACCCAAAACCTATGGGATACAGCAAAAGCAGTTTTACGAGGGACGTTTATAGCAATACAATCCTACCTCAAGAAACGAGGAAAATCTCACATAAACAACCTAACCTTATACCTAAAGCAATTAGAGAAAAAAAAATTTTTTTTAATCCAAAGTTAGCAGAAGGAAAGAAATCATAAAGATCAGATCAGAAATAAATGAAAAAAAAGAAAACATATAGCAAAGATCAATAAAACTAAAAGCTGGTTCTTTGAGAAGATAAACAAAATCGATAGACCATTAGCCAGACTCATCAAGAAAAAAAGGCAGAAGTCTCAAATCAACAGAATTAGAAATGAAAAAGGAGAAGTAACAACTGACACTGCAGAAATACAAAGGATCATGAGAGAATAGTACAAGCAACTATATGCCAATAAAATGGACAACCTGAAAGAAATGGAAAAATGCTTAGAAAAGCACAACCTTCCAGGACTGAACCAGGAAGAAATAGGAAATGTAAACAGACCAATCACAAGCACTGAAATTGAAACTGTGATTAAAAATCTTCCAACAAAAAAAAGCCCAGCACCAGATATCCTATACATACTGTATATCCTAGCGAAATTCTTCCCATTTTACACACTACAGAACACCAATCTTGTGGCATTATCTGAGAAAAAAAAAAAAACTGCAGTGAAATAAAATTTGTTGGAATTTATTTCTAACCTTTCAAAGAAACTTAATTTTATTTTGAAGAATTCTAACTTGATTTGTCTATTTAAGACCCTCTGGAAATTTTGAACTTTTTTGAACCATATATCTCCCCAGAATCTATATAAATATAAGAACTTTCATGCATGATAAACAATGAAAAACATACCACAGACTGGTAGTCTGAGACATACATTTTTCAAAACTCTAGAGAATCGTTAGGAAAGGGAAATGAACCTTTTTGTGAAAAGCAGTAAAAATCTTTTAATTTTGTCTATGTTCTATCTACTCAAATTAACTGAAAGTATCTATTTAATCAAACTGTTAAGTGTTCAAGCTACAGTTAATATTCTATCAAATTTACAGTAAAGTAAGCAATTGACTGCATCAGTCTCTTAGGAGTTATTCTCAGTCATATTTGTCAAAGCAACAGCCCCGTGTAGACTCCTCCTAATACACGAAAACCAATCAGCATTGGGGTTCTAAGAAGTTGGCAACATGACAGCATAAAACTAAAAAGTAGTTGTGCTTCTGAATTACTAAACAGATTTCACCATTGAGCACAATTATAGTTAAAAGGCAGAAATGACTGAATAGTATAGGCTGGGAATTTCATACCTAATCACTATAACTAAGAGTTTACAATCATTACTAGTAATCTCTGCATTAAGAGAACAAATTTGTTTTGGAAGTAAACATTTTCATTTTGTTCTTCTAAACACTCCTGTGTTAGGACTAGTATGTGCCAGACTTAGCAAAGGGTTTGCCTTGATTAATAATACTGGACCATGGGGAAAACTGGGTCCAGGGATTAATTTCATGTTGTATACATGGGAACAAAACAGCTGAGTATATTTGTCTCCATAATCCCTTTTCCCAGATGTAATTACAAATGGAATTGATCAACTCATGTGTTTCTACTGAGGCAGAAGTGAGCCTATTAGAATTGCTAGGGTGTATAATAACTTAGTACAGATCATGGGTCCTTGGGGCTGCAGGGAATTAGATATTAGAATCTTATTTTAAAAGAAAACACTTTTTCTTCCTCAAGTTCCTTCCTTCTTGTCAAGGTTAAGTAAGTGTCTCTTCTGGCATCTTTGTAGAGCCTTATGAAGGAAATCTAAGAACTGGATGTTTATCAGCAGCATGGTAGAGTTGGAAGAATAATAGGTTTGAGAGAGAGACAGACTTCCCTGAAGATATTTAATTGCTATAAACTCCCCTTCTTGGAGCCTCAACTGTATCATCTTTATAATGTGGACAATGATATATAGCTTGCAGAGCTGTTACAAGGATTGCACAGAATCATCTTTGTAAAGCAACCAGACATTTCCAGAGAAATGGTAAGCAATTAATAAAAGCCATTCTTCAAATTTTTGATATAATTTTTGCTGTGTAACTCCTATAGCACATCATGAAACAAAGTGTATTTAATATATATGCCTTGTTGAGCAGTAATTAAACTTAGCATCCAAAAATATCTGTCACAAATATCAGTTTGTGAAACTGGGCTTGCACACCAAATTAATATGGAGAAAATGCCAGTGAACTGAACTAAAATCTACTCTAGGTATATACAACCTCCTTAGAAGTACACTCATACCAGCATGATTATAGATACTGAAATCACACATATCAATCTTCACTCAGGAATATGATCAAATGTATGTCCAAAATAAAGAGCTAGGATCGAAGTATTTCAACAAACTAAATTACCTTTTTGATACTTTAGAAAAGTGAAAGAGATCCAAATATCTTGGTTAGCTAGTCTACATTTTTGAAAACTTAAAAATAGGTTGGTTGTTTTTCAAATAAAGACATACTGCATTTAATAATACCTTCCTCTTGCCCAGCTCTGGTTCATTACAGTGCTGACTCTGAAGAGTTTCCTAAAATATTTGTATACATATATATGTGTGTGTGTGTGTGTGTGTGTGTGTGTGTGTGTGTGTGTGTGTGTGTGTGTGTGTGTGTGTATCTGTTATGTATTTTCCCCAAGTTTTGGGGAGTAGCAAATCCTCTCATCTAATGAGAGCCAGAGCTAGTATGGCAGATTGTGTTGTAAATTTTCTGCCAAGGAGCTTTAATGCACCATTCTACAAACATCCTCAGTCAATGAGCAGCGGACTCTGATGTGAGCCTGTTCTGCAATGTATGTTTCTATGCCACAGAGGCCTTCCTTTCTGCCATTTGTTTTGGACTAGCCAACAGTTTTGATTTCTAATAGCTGATAAAAGTTGTACAAATAAGAATTTGTACTTGCCACAAAGAACCATTATTCCAGGTATTATAATTCAAGTTGTACAAAAGCTCATGATGTCTGCAAGAGGATGATTGATTAAATAGAGTGATAAATCAGTAGGCAATTAGGTAGCAGGCAGAAACTCTCTGACATAGTATAGGGCATCATACACCTCACTGAATCCTGATATAGAATGGACAAACAGATATGGAAAGAAGATGTGGATGTGGCCTGTCATGGTTCCAAGGGATCTGAGGAGAATGGCAGAGAGACTACCAATGGAGAAAAATGTATCTTCAATGGGGACTGTGTTAAAAAGACCATCCAAATTTCTGATTCAGTTAAAACATCCATTTTCAGGTTCCATCTCTTTCCCCCTCTCTCTCTCTTCCTCCCTCCCCCTCCCTCTATACATACATGCATTTCATTAGCTTTCTGAGAAATGTGTATAATTATTACATAACTATACTCATTAATTTTACTTGGATATCAAACAAAATCTGAGGGAAAAAAGATGAGTGCTATTTTTATTTACCTCTTAATTCAAACTTTTCTTTACAAACAAAATGATATACAGCCATGACTCCATCTTTATATTTTGAATTGCCCTGGTAATTACCCAGCCACTTCTATTCTTTTGGCTATAGGCACAGAGTCATGATTATTTTTCATTCCTGGTCTGAACAGACAAGTGACAGTTTTCTTCTAAATTGTGAAAATGTGAAAATTGGTTTTGAGAAAAAAAAGTTACTGAAGAATTTTGACCCAAAATAATTTTCTTATCTTATATGTGGAGCACCATTTGTCCTCAACAGTTTTACTAGTCTGGAGTTGTTTTGTTCCCTTTTGCAAACCAATTGTGTATTTCTCTGCATAGATTCTTCTTGTACCCTGGAAATCATTTTATAAATAAAGCCAACAGTGGTTGTACAAGTTAGGCCACCTTCAGTTGCCAGTGATGAAAACACAACAAAACTGGCTCATGATAAATGAGAAATTATTTACATAACTGAAAAGCCCAGAGAAAAGGGCTTCAGATGTGATTTATGATGGAAGATTAACTGATTCCCCCAGGGTCTTGGTTCCTCTCTCTTTATCTCTTGTCCTTGTGACCTTTGGGATGTCTCTCTTCTCAGGGAAGTAGCAAGATGGCTTCAGCATCTCTAAATCATATCTTGCTTTGTTCAAATTTTTCCTAGTTTCCTAAGCAAAGTCCTATGTTGAGCTCTGAATGGACTAATTGCAATGGCTTTAGCCAATTACTGTGGCCAGTAAGTTGGAATGCTTAATTTTTATGTCTAGGTATCATGTCTGACCCTCATAGTTGGGAGTGAAATCAGCTTTACTCAAAGTACAAACACTGAAGCTACAGTGGGGGAGAAATGGTTAATCCAAAACTAAAACTGGGTACACTTACTAAAGGAAGAAAGAAAGGGTATTGAATTGCCAAAACAAAAAGTAAAAAACACTCTGCTCCAAATCCCATTTTGCAAAAATTATCTTCCCAAATATACAGTTTTAAGGACATTTTAATCTGGGCCATTAACTGTTTATTCTTCCTTTCCATCCCTCCTCTTGGGTATTTTCCCCTTGCTGATGTCCCTACCGATGCTGCATATATGTGTGTGGGGTGGGAGGGAGATGTCCTGCTCCTGGAGGAGCTGTATTATACAAATGAAGATGAATCTGAAAACCAGGAGAATGAGTACCTCCCTTAAGGAATCAGAACCCTCTGATGTCAGACACTGAATGACAGCTGTCTGTGTTAACAAAAAAATCTGGAAGACTTGCTCTGTGAAGTTTCAGATTAGATGCTAATAGCTTCTGCATGGACAAGGACTTTGCCCCTTCCTTAATAGATGATGCTGTCCTAAAAGATTTATTGAATCTAAGATACCACTGACTCTAAAACAGACCATTATTTCATATACCAGTGGGACAAGGAAAAAAGCAGCCAATTAAACTATGACACAACGTTGACTGTAAGATGTCTGTACATATGAGAGATGTTACAAAGGAAGAAAAATGTGCTTCTCAGGATTGATGCCATATGAAATCGAATATAATTTACATTGGGCTACATAATGTAATTGCTTAGGGTATACCTTTTGGAATCAGACAGACCTGGGTTTGAGACCCAATGCTTCACACACAAGCTGTTTCACTATGTCAAATCACTTATCTTCATCTTTCTCATATAAAAAAATAGTATGTCAACATTTAATGATACAGCGTTATGAAGATTTAAAGTAAATAATCCATGGGAAGCCACTCACAACTGTCTTTAATAAACATTCAATAATTCTAATTTTACTGTAATATCAAATATATATACATATATATATTATTGTAATATTGAATATATATATGTGTGTGTATATATAGAGAGAGAGAGAAACATTGGGAACCGCGACAACTTTGGAGTTAACCTTGTACTCATAGCATTTTTTTATAGGAAAGCGCCATAAGCCATTGTCTATAAAATGGTCACTCTTCATTAATCACTGTTCATACTGTTTCTTCTTCCTAGGATTACCCTTTCTCCCCATAGTTGCCTTTTCCAAACAAAACTTTTTCTTCCATGCTCTCTTCAGATTTTACTTCTTCCTCCTCTTTCCTAAACTTTTTATAGTGGTCATCAGGGCTATTTACAAATATCTCACTTCACCCTTTCCTGGTTCATGGGAGGACTGACCCGGCCTGCCTCTTTGACATTAGGCATGTCCAGGCAGCTTGTTTGGATTAAGGACATATGAGCAGAAAGTCAACTCTTGGCGGACTTGTAAGTAAGAGCCAGCAAGTCATTCTCCAATTTTCTTGCCTCAGTTTTGTGGAAACATTTAGTGGCAGCACTGATGCCTGAGTGATACTGTAAGCCAAGAGTTCCAACAATGAACATGGAGAAGGGAGAAAAATAATTTTGCAGTGTTTATTTTTTGTTATTTTTTCCCTAACCATAGCAAAACCTGAGCCAAGGCCAAGTATGCTGCCCAGCAGACCTCTGTCACTGTCTGGAGACATTTTTGGCTGTCACATCTAGGGACAGGGATTTTCCTGGCATGTAACAGGCAGAGGCCATGGGCTGCTGTTGAACATCCTACAACGCACAGGATCGCCTCAGAATTAAGAACTATCAGTTGTACCAAGGCTGAGAACACTTGATTTATGCCATCTTGACTGATACATTTTTCCATTTAACATTAACAGTTCCTTGAAAGAAATTCCTAGATTAATGTGTATATATATATATATATATATACATATATATATATATAAAATTAATAAATGTTCACTGATTGAAAGTTACTCCAACACCCTTATTTAAGATATTCAGGATAATGTGCTCCAAATAATTTAAAAATTATGCCTATTTGTATTTTCATGAAACACAAACAGGATATGTTTATTTAGGAAGTTTAAGCTAGAAGAAATTTTAGAGCCCCGCAATAAAAGTAAATACAGGTGCTGAGCTGAAGACTCTGTTGCACTTTAGGGAACTACACTGGGAACTTAATTTACCAAACATTGGTCCTGTGCAGTTTATAGCTCTATAAAAATCAGAACTAAACTTAACAGTGCTGTCTGGTGGCCTTCCTCCCTTCAATTTCTATGAAATATTTTTCAGCTGTACAGTAGAGTCCTGTCTAGAAGACAACCAAAAAGATTAGTTTAAATCTCTAGGCTTTGAGATATTTCCTTCTTTGAAATATCCAGTGTGTCTTCAGAGATTCATGAAAAGGGAATCATTTTTCCTGTTACTATAATTTACCTACAATTTGAGGGATAGCAAAATGGGCTTTCCATTGAAGAATTTTCACTGATCTTCCAAAGGACTTTTCAGGGGTAAGGCTACGTTTTCTAAGTTTCTAGTTTTTAAGTAACTGTGACAGCAGACTAACAGAATCTCACTGCCCCATGCGGAAGGTGGGCAGGAGGGTGAGCACCCACAAAAACAGGCTTCCTTCCCCATCCTACTTTAAGGTGTGCTTCAGATTAGCTCATGAATGCATATGTTGAAGAATGTATGAGCTTGTGTATGTGCCGTGTGGGAAATTATAGCAAATACGTATCAGATGAGTAGTATTTGTCTCAAGACTGCAGTCTATTTTTAATCTACATAATTTCTTCCTTTCTTTTTCTAGTAAACTCTTCTTCCAATCACTCCAATTCCGTAACAATTTTATCTAGATCAGTGCTGTCCAATAGAAATACATGCAAGCCACAAATGAGAGACAGATATGTAACTGTAAATTTCCTAGGAGCCACATTTAAAAAAGTAAAATGAAACAGATGAAATTAATTTAAATAATATATTTCATTTAGCCCAACATATCTAAAATATTTTTTCAACATGTATTCAACATGAAAAAGTTACTAAGAATTTGACAGTCTGGATTTTATACTAAGTTTGAAATCCAGTATGTTTGCTATACTACAGGACATCTCAAAAGGGACTAGCTACATTTCAAATGCTCAATAGCCATGTAGCTAGTGACTACCATATTGGATAGTACAAATTTAGAGAAATGATTAAAGAAATTTGCTCTATTTGGATAAAAGTTGGAAAACTGAGGGGGAAAGATCAGTCTTCAAAAATAAGAAAGAGCAACAAGTGGAGAAAAAACAAAATGTAATGTTGTTCCAAAGAGCAGACCTAGGACCAGTTGATGCACGTCACCTGAGCTCAAAAAAGATTTTTAGTGGGTAATGTTATTCCAACAATGGAACAGTTTGCATTTAAAGTGCAAGAGGAATTCACATTACTCTAAGTATCTATTTCCCAGGTACAAAGAGCAATATCTAAATAAAATATAGATAGTTCCTGACTTACAGTGGTTCAGCTTACAATTTTTTAACTTTAGGATGGTGCAAAAGCGATACACATTCAGTAGAAACCATACTTTGAATTTTCATCTTTTCCAGGCTAGTCATGTGCAGTACAATGTTCTCTAAAGATGCTGGGCAGGACAGCAAGTCACAGCTCTTAATCAGCCATGCCATCACTAGGGTAAACAAGCCATACACTTATAACCATCCTGTTCTCATACAACCATTTTTGTTTTTCACTTCCAGTACAGTATTCAATAAATTACCTGAGATAGTCAACATTCTATTATAAAATACATTTCATGTTAGATGATTTTGCCCAGCTGTAGGTTACTGTAAATGTTCTGAGCACATTTAAGGTAGGCTAGGCTAAGTTATGATGTTCACTGGGTTAAGCGTATTAAGTGCATTTTAACTTAGGATGTCTCACCTCATCCTAAGTCAAGAAAGATCTGTAGTTAAATAAACACTTAGCCTTGTCTATTGTGACTTATCACAGCAAACATACTGTTAAAACAACATGTTATAAGCTTTTGCTAGAAACCACGCTAAGTGTATTGAATCCAGTATCTCATGAAATTCTTTAACCGACTTTAGTAACAGTGCTCCGTGTTCTCATTTTGACAGATGAGGAAACTGAGGTTTCAAGAGTTTAAGAACATAGTCCAAAGGACTGTGGTTAAAGTTAGTAAGTGGTGGAACCATAGTATGAGACCAGGTACCCCAAATCTTTAGTGTAAGCACTCTGTTCTCAGAATATTGATCCATGCACGACAACTGCTTTACATATCACCCTGCCTCCCAACCCCAGCAAATACTGAAGGCAGTTTCAAGACTAGATGTAATTTTATCTCAGCTCCCCAAGGTGATTTTCAAAACAATCTATTCAATTGTAATAAACACTTCACTTTCCTTTATTTCTTCCCAGATTTAGCCTCTAGTTCCACTTAAATTTTCTCCCCAGGAGAAATGTGAAAAATCAATAATTAAAAGGACAGGAAACTATAGTTTTACTGTAACTATAAAGAAGTTTTGTTTAGGTTGGATTATATTTAGGATATGTATTATTTTAAGTTTCTCTACCATCTTATATTTTTTTAACTTTATAATAAAAACAATTGACTTATTTGCCCTGAATGTCATCAGGATAATTTTCTTAAATTTAACATCTGCTGTTTTTCTAATTCCCCTATTCAGACACTGCCTATCAGGTGAACCCACATTCGTGAGAATATTAGTAACCTTTTTCTTGCCTTCATTATCATCCCTGTGGAGTGTTATAATTGTCTTTCTTTAATCTATCAGTTCAATCTGCCAGGGGCTGGCATCACCTCTCGCAGTATGGGAACACATCATTCCTCTTAAAATCTTCCTATAAATAGCCATTCCTTCTTTTTTCCCCTGGAGAAACTTAACTTGTAAATTGTCTCCAAGACCAGCTAGCATCCAATGAGTTTCCCATCTGCCAAACCTCTGCTACCTTCATCCTGTGGAAAATGTGGAACAAATGAAGGCATGGGCTTGAAATGTGATTATCTGTGTCCTTATTTAGAACAGAGAGTAGTAAAATGAGAAAACAGCAACCTCTCTGAGAGGATGGATGAATTGTTTTGAGATGCACCTCAAACGATTTGAGACGAATCATTTTACTCTAATTACTCAAGCTACAGAAGCTGCATCCTCTTGATATGATCAGGACTTTGAAAATAACATGGTGTCAGCTCTTTGTTTTACTCAAGCCCTCTTTCTTATCACTGAAGTGCTGAACAGAATTAGTAAAAGAAGAATTTTATATTTGTATTTGTTGACAATTCAAATGTTTTAGAAAGGAATGCCTCTGCAAACATCCCTAGCTCCATGTTACATGCCCATCATTTGTTCATGAGCTTGAGCAGGAGGCAGTAGCCTCTGAAACATCTATCCTATTGCACACCCGTATCTGATGATAACCCTTCAGCATGTGCTTATTATGTAAAAAGAGGTTTTTAATGATGGCTATATTTTATCTCCCTTTCAGACTCCTAAGGCGTAATACCTACCCAAATGGTAATGTAGACCTAAGAAAATCAGCACTTCAGTCTTGCACTTCTGATAACCTTATCAGCCTCATTCACAACAAAACATTAGTGTGCAACAGATGAAGACACTGTCTGCAACTAAAACGAATTGCTCTATATTACTCTTAAGCTCTTGTCACCTGTAATTCGTGTTAGTTGAATATTTTCTCTAACTCATAGTCAAACTCCGCTTTGACAGATCGCCTTACAGGTGATTTCTTCATTCCATGAATAATTATTTCAACTCTGATTTCCTGGTTACCTAAATAGGGCAGAGCTTGCCTTTACTTTTGTTTTGCATCTCAAAGGAATAAAAGAGTATAATTTCAGCCAACTTGCTCTTCATTAGCAAAATACAACCTTACATTTTTTTTGGCAGATGAAAGATAAGCTATGCTAAAGGTAGTGTTGAGGATGGGAGGAGTTGGGGAAACTTTCAAGATTTAGTACTTTAATAGGGAGAAAATTAGTCTATGAACCTGAAATAGGAAATGTATTCAGAATATATTTGCATCTGTTCCCTAAAACAGTATTTCTCACTGTGATCTTTTCTCACTGATCTCTTTTAGGAAAAAAAGTGTTCTAATTCCACCGCAATGTAGCAGGAAATTAAAGAAGAAAAATATGTTAGTGGTTGTTTGGGCTCAAATGAGACTCTGACATTTAGAACGAACACAGTGGAATTGACATTTTCCTATTTGGGACCTAAAAACACTAAGGTATGACAAAAAGACACCTCTGTTCTGAATCCACACTCAGACTAGATTTCAGAAAATGAGGCTTAAGGCATGTATATGTTAGGAGAGTACTCAACAAAGAAAACCTCATTAAGGCCTTAAATAAGTAAAAGGTTGATTTGTCTTACCCAGCAAAACATCCAGTAATAGGCCAGGTAGAGTGTGTATGAGTGGTTGGTAATTCCATCAAGGATCTTGGCTTTTATCTGGATCTATCCATTTTTTTCTGCACCACCATTTGTAATGTGTTGATCTCTATCGATGCTTGTTGCTTTAGTCCTTAGCTGGATCCTACACCTCACAGTGTTATATACATGAAGCACATAACATTTCAACTCATGCTACATTGGCCAAAGCAAATTATGAAACCATGTCTAGCTTCAAACCACTGAAGTGGAATTCTACCACCTTTAAGAAAAGCTGTAAATATCAGTGAAAAGCATTAATATTTACTGGAAAAATTCAAGAGCACTACATAGCAAAATTATAATGAGACAGAGGGAGACAGAGGGAAAAAAATGTTATCTCAAGATTTAGAGTTTGTCTTAATCTGGGAGTGACTGAGCTACTAATAAAAATTTAAAAGGCAGGGCTTCCCTGGTGGCGCAGTGGTTGAGAGTCCGCCTGCCGATGCAGGGGACGCGGGTTCTTGCCCCGGTCTGGGAGGATCCCATGTGCCGCGGAGCGGCTGGGCCCGTGAGCCATGGCCGCTGGGCCTGCGCGTCCGGAGCCTGTGCTAAAGGCAGAAGTTATAATAATAAATGAATAAATAAATAAATAAAATATAAATAAATAAATAAATAAATAAAAATAAAAGGCGGAAGTTGCTTTTAATGGGAAGAGAATAAATTCAATTTAAGGTATTTTCCGTTTGAAGAAATAGCTATCTAGGGAGCTAAATGGAAAAATCAGCATTCTCTGGGAATGACAGATCTAGAGAGGTTATAGACAGAGATAACTTGAGAGGCACAGAAATTGAAAATATAATTTCACCATTAATAGTGGATAAAGTGTCTGAGTAAGAGTGCTGAAAGATCAGTGCAGGGAGAGCTAAGGACTGAAATTTGGTGCCTTCTTATAATAAGAGAAATTAGAACCAGTAAGGGAGGACAAAGATGAAAATCTAAAGAAGTCCCACAAAAGACAAGAATAAAGAATTTCAAGAAGGAAGAATAAAAATATTAACTGCTAATAACAAAAAAAAGTCCATGGAGACTGACAATTGAAGAAGTGTTCTTAAATATATCAAGTAGGAAAAACTAGTAACCATTGACAGAAGTTTCAGTAGATTATTAGAATAAAAATACCAATATATAGGAAGTTAAGAGGTTAGGGAAAATGTATTCCTCAAGGAAAAACAAATTGTTTATACCAAGCATAGTTAGTTCATGGACATAGTAAGCATTCACCTACATGTGGATGAACTGCAAAAATGAATGAATGAAAAGTTTTAAAGATGTAATTGATGTTACTATTCCCAAATTTCTACATGACAGTGGCAACAATAACAGTAATATATTATAATTATAGAACAGCTCATAATACCCCTAAGTAGGAAGAGATTATGGTCTTTACTTTTGGAAAGAGAAACACAAAAAGTAGACCAATAATCCATACAATTAATTCATTTTATAAAAAGCACACAAGTGGTAATGGAATAGGAAATAAAGTCTTGGGTCTTTTACTGTAATACTTTATTAAACTATCTCACTTCACCTTCAAGCCAATTGCACAATGTATGGGTCAGTTTACGGTGTGTAAAAAACAACCACAAAATTTCAGTGGGTTAACACAGTAAACACTGATCTCTCATTCTCACATGTGTAGATTGATTGGTTGAGGTTTGGCTGACTTAGCGTGGGTTGGCAGGGCTTGGCTCTAAGTGATGAATTCTGTATCAGTTTGCTCTATGTGCCCCTTTCCTCCTTAGACCAGTGCCCCATTTTTCTGGTGGTGATGGAAGAAGCATAAAACAGCAACACAAATGCACAAGCACATTTCAAGTATGTTTTTGTCCACTATCACTCCAGTTACTAAGGCAAGTCACGTGACCAAACCAACCTCAGTGTGGTGGAGAAATAATCTCTGCATCCAGTGGGAGGAAATACAAAGACAGATTACAGGAAAGAGAAATAGTGGTATGCTGCCTTGTGAGAACTGATTTCTTCTCAGCATTGCATGCTGTGATATCATATTGTGAACCTGAAATTGACCATGGCAGAAGAATTACACCATGCATGTCATCAAATGCTAAAAATCAGAGGGTTTGCTTATTTGCTTGTTTGTTTCTGAGTCAGTTGTTAAACATTTATCAGCACACCTCTAGGAATGAGTACAGAGGAAGGTGGAAAATCGGGGGCATTAATGCTGCTTACCACACATTACATACTCCATATTTTCATTAATTTATTTACTCATTCATCCTACTTCATTGAGGACTTACTATAGTCCGAACACTGTATTATCATCGTCTGAGGATACAAGGATGAATAAGCTATTAGCTCTGTTTGGTGTTTTTCACACACAAAAGGATATATATATATATATAATCACGTCATTCTAAAAAGTATCATTCTAAGAAGTGGTAAGCAAAGTCTGCAAGATGGTACATCATCCCAGACAAAATAGAAATCATATTTTGCTATTCACTCCTCAAAATGTTAAGAATAGAATAAGATCTGAAGTCTCACATAGGATGGAAACATTTAAAGCTCAGAATGTATAGGAAAAGATACCTCAGGGTTTCTATATGCAGGTTTCCATGTTGCTCTGATCTTCTGCAACAATTTTAATCATCAGTGATTCTTTCTAGTCAACACAATAGCACTCACAGCATGCGTACCAGGAAAATAGCAAGGAGTGATATTTGAGTCAGCTTTTATTAAAATAAGTGATTGAATGTTTCTTTTTGACTGGGTTCTACTCTATTATCAGCGTGATGTTTTATCTTAAAATATTTCTGCTATCCCTGGTTACATAAGCTATAAAGTGAGACTATCTTATATACTGTCTTCTTATGTCATAGTTTGCCTATTCAACCACTATGCAATGATTCTCAAAGCTGTATGTGAAAATCAGCAAGGGTCAGGAGTGCATTATCCTCCTTATTTTAAGAGACCAAGTTATGAGCCAGTTATTTAGGAACTTCAATTTGTCAGGTTTGACAACACTGTAATTGATTGCAGTAATAGAAACCTTACCAAAAGCTGAATTACTTTGGGGGGATTTACCTTGTTTTCTTAAGTGTTTTGCAAGTATGATAAGTAGGCTGTGGTACTTTTTCTGACATAAGTGCACAAGAGATATATGATCTCTTTTAGTGCACACAGTGACAAAAAATCAAGCTGTTGGGCTGCAGGCTACAACAAATTGAACATATTGAATTTCAACTGTGATCTAATGCAGTCTTAGGTTTGTTTCAGTCCATTCAGGTGATTTCTTTCCATGCTTGTGCCATAACTTTATCCATAAAACGGATCAATGGAGTGGCAGCGTGTTCCATTATTTTAAGTGGTATTTACTGTTTGAATGCAATATACCTTTATTTAATTGCATTACAAATTACTAGGTGGGATTTAAATAAATCTCTTGTTTGAGCCACTTTATAAGAGATCTATGCCAAACCTTCATAATGCAGTTTCCTATGCTAAACAAAACTTCCATTATACCAGTGACCCTATTCAAGTCAGGCAAATAAAGCAATGAAAAAATTACTGTGGCATTTATTTGTATTTTGATTTTCTAACAATGAGAGGTAGAGTGCATTTTTTCTTGAATTTTAGTGGCATATTTAAGATGATAAAATACTACTAATTGATCTTGAGGAAAAGCTTTATAATCTGATGCAAATTAACAATTTTCTTACTTGCCAACATTTTTATTTGTGATGACAGAGTTAATTTATTGTACTAACGGCTAAGCCTGGGTTGAAAATGATAAAATTTTCATCTAAAATTAGAGTAAATCTAGAGTCTCTCTTAAATAAAGAAGTCTAAGCAGATTTAAAAGTTACAAGATATAAAATCTTAGGTAACATTTTCCATAACTGTTTGCTAATAAAAGAATGAAAGATTTTACATCAATAATGGCACAAACTTGCCAACAGCATCCTTACAAAAAGCCACTAGGTCATGTGATAAGTATAGTCTTCCTTTTAAGAACATTTTATTATCCAAATTTCAGCACCCACATCTTTCTAAGGTATAGATAATAAGACTTCTCTTTCTTTTTTGTTTTTTTTTACCCTGTATGCACTTCAGATCAATGTAACATGTGACAGTAAGGATAAAACCTCATATTCCAATATTCACCATTTGGATTCACTGAAATGAGTTTCTTTATAAAGAGCTCAATTCTCATTTCTAGAGAAGTACAGGAAGAAACAATGAGATCACTTTTTCTGAAGTTTGAAATTAATATTTAAAACCCTCCTAGAGCAATGGGCCAGATGATATGTTATTTTCTTTCCAACTCTGATATCTTATGATTCTACAAAATATACAAAGTTATCCACAATTAGGACACATAAAAGTATTTGAATCCAAGCACTAAGATATACACTAAGATGTCTAAAGAATATGCATAGTATTAGAGTACTTTGGTAATTAATTATTCCATTAAATAAATTTAATTTCTTAAGAAGTCTCCTGTGCTATCTACTTGATTATTGCAAAAGATAGCACAGATAGGTAATAATTAATGAAGCAGGCAAACCGAAGGAAAATGTCTAGTCATATATTCTAGGGCTTCCTGTTTTAATTCATTAACTTTGATTATGTCTATTTCTTTAATCAACAACTTTTGTTGTATACATAAAAAAACATAAGTGAATGGCATTGAGCCAGATGACACACATAGTATGAAAATTATAAAATCAAGATTCAAAATGATACGGACTGTATAAAATGTTGGAACATAATAAGCAATTAAAACAACTTGGAAAAATTAAAATTTATATGAAAGGGGCATGAGGAAACTGGGATGATGATAACGTTCTAAATCTTGATGGGAGTTTGGGCTGATTTGCATTAGATTATAAAATTATCCCTCAAAGTCAATTAGTAGCATTTATCATTTCAAATATGCCACTAAAATTCAAGGAAAAAAATACACTGGAACCTCTCATTTTCAGAAAATCTAAATACAAATAAATGCTACAATATTCTTTTCATTATTTTATTTGCCTGACTTGAGTAGGGTCAACAGTATAATTGAAATTAGATAACATTTTGTTTAGCACAGGAAACTGCATTATGAAAATTTAGCATAGATATTTTATAAAGTGTTTCAATCAAACAAGCATTGAACTCCAGTCCATGGTACACATGCTGAGGTATTTGTGGGTGTTTATGAGGTGCTTATGTCTGCCATCAGCCTGATGGGTGAATAGAGGGGTGGATAGAAAGACAGATATGTAATAAAGTAAATACAGAATCTAGGTTAATTATAGAATCTAGGTTTTGTGAACGTGATTATTCACTGTATAATCCTTTTAATTTTTCATTACATTTTAAAATTTTCCTAATAAAACTTTACAAAAATTCATATGTTTGGGCTTATCTATTGAAAAATGCCTGCTACACAGTAGTATTCTAATAAGTTTACATTAAGTAAATAAATGGCTTAATAAGTGAATCAACAAAAATGGGAACAATTCTTAATGGTAGGTCACGTGAAAAATATCCTGGGGTTTTAGATAATTTTTGCTTTTTTCCCCAGTAATGTGCCATGGATACCAGAGTCAAACACAACTACAGACAATAGTACAATAAATTCACTGTTCAAGTCAGGGAATTAAGGAACCATTCTGTCCAGGTCAGGGCATGTCTAAATTACTGCATCCTGTTCCCGACACCCATCTTTATCAAAAAAATAACAGAAAAAAAGAGTGCATAGAGGAAAATCACTAGGAAATAACGGGTCCTAAATATCATACCATATAAGAAACAGTTAAAACAATAAGAAGTCTTCAAACTGGAGAAGAAAAAGCCAGTGAGGAATTGTAAGGGACCCATTCCCATTCCATGAACACTGTTTAACTCTTTCCACATTCCTAACTTCAGCCCAGTTTTCATCTCCTGCAGGGTACTTTATAATACAGCCCCAACTCAATATTTTTTTTCTCTGAATCCTTGCTCACATAGAGATTTCATTTATTTTATTATTTTATTTATTTAGCATTTGGCATCTGGGACCTTATACCAGGTGCACTTAGTTTTCTTACTCTTGCATGTGCCTGTACACACACACACACACACAGACACATACACACACAGACACAGAGAGTTCAATTCACAGCAAGGATCTATGAGGGAATGTGCTGTTTATACACCCTTGTACCCCTAGAGCTTAGCATGATTTTGCTCATTTATTTCATAAACATTTATTGAGAAACCTTCTTGTGCTAAGCACTATGCTGAGATTTGGGCTAAAAAGATGATAACACTGACCTTACCCATAAGCAGCTCAGAGTCTAAAACTGGAAACATACACATAACCCAATAAACACAAAGCAATGTAGTCAGCTCAGTGACTGGGACATACAAGAGATATTATGGAAACCAATATGAAAACTGCATCTAACCCATCCTAGAGAGAAGGAATGGGAGGAACAAGAGGCAGGAGCAAGTCTTAAAGGATGCATAGAAATTACCATTGTGTAATTATGAATGTGGTGATGAGAGAGGGGGCACTGCAGGTAATCACTGTGTGAGAAAAAAGCACGGGGGGAGAGAGGGTCAGGAAACACAGGGTGCATTGCACTGGGCACACTTCCTGGGCAAAGAGTATTTGACTTAATAGTAGAAGGTTCACATTAAGTGACTTTATTAATCCTTTTATACAATCAACTGCTCTAGAGTAGTAAGCTGCACTGGCTAGGTGACTTTCAGAATTTACCCAAAACTCTCACCTGTGAAAAATACCAATGCTAGATACTGAAAAGTTACTTGAGAACAAAAACCAAAAAAGGAATTTTCACAACCTAATCTTTGCTCTAATAAATAAACCTACCAATCATCTGCAGTTGCTGTAACACAAAAGTTGTAGCAGTCTCTAACATTACTTACCCAAAGGTAACGTGGTTAATCCACAAATAGTGGATTTGTAATCCACAAATAGTGTAGAATTTCTTCACCTGGGGCTCAGGGACTCTAGACCTCAAGAAGTCCAAGAACTCAAATGGGAAAATTGACAGCTTACTTTTGCTAAGTGAAGTTCAGCATTTCTTTTATCATAAACAGAGGCAACAATCATGCTAGTACTAGCGGCATCTATGATTTACCATCAATATAAATCACATATATTTTCATATCACTGCAGTTGTTGCAAAGCCATCAAACATCATTTACTTTCACCATGACTTTGAAATTATAGTAAATAGTAGTATCACTGCCAGAATCTTCTTAATTATTGTGAGAATAAAGAATTATGGTCTTTTCTATGTTACGAACTTCTTGAAAAGTTTTGGTAACTGTAAGGTATATAAATGGTAACCTTTGAAGTCCTGCATATGTCATTTTATATATTTAAAATATTATTCTAAGACGGTGAAAGGCTTAATCTATTCTACCAAGGACTCCATGTGCCAACAAGATAAAATTAAAATAAGTTTAAATTTAAAAGTAATAATAAAAGGAGATTTCAAAGGACTCTTGATTCCTATTGGGATCATCTTTTTGTTTGTTTTTATTTTCTTGTTGTTTGTCCCCCTCCCCAAATTTTAGAGATAGGGACAAGTCAAACTTTGTCAAAGACATCTCTCTTCTTTCATACCCACACTTGCCCATCTCCACAGAGAATCTGAGACTCCCAAGGCATCCATAGCCCACAGTGATAAGGCTGCTTGTGCACTTTTTTCCCCAAAGTGAATTGTTGGCATTTTCTCCACTGTTAATTGCAGGTGAAACATGAGAGCATTTTAATACTACTTTTCTGATGTTTCCTCTAGGCTGGCTTTGACGTTGGGGCTCACCGATACTGGTTCTTGAGGGGTAGGTCAACAGATGCCTGATAACTGCAATGCACTGCCATTCACATAGCGATGTAGCTCTTCTAGGCTTTTTACAACACTCTCTGATTCTATCTCATTTGGCCTCAGAGCCTGATTGCCTTAGGCTTAGCAACAAGATGATCCCAGCTCATTGTGGATAAAGGGCTTCCATCCTCCCTCGATGAAGAACTGTGGATAATATTAGTAGTGCCTTTGGTGCCTCTACAGGCACATCCATCCACATTTAAATACACGTTTTTATGTTTAGCCATTCATTCCTAGCTGTGAAATACTGTAACAGCTTACACATTAGCATACTAATCCAGGCCTTAGGTCTGGGGGAGATTTATGTGAACATTTTGATGCTATTATTCACACTATGTGTGAAGCTAAGACTTTCTTCTGAATCAAAGTAGTAGCAGATTCATACCCCACTGGCTGCTCTGCTAAAAATCTAACTATTTTAACTTCAGTTATATTGCAGTGTTCACCAAAAAAAAAAGTGTTTAAGCCAATGATGTCAGCATGGCACTTGCAATTATGAATGGCCAGAGAGTCAAAGAGAACCAAGTTAAAATCCTGCCTATGTCATGTACCAGTTGTTTGACCCTGAGTAAGGACATAACCTCAGTTTCCTTGACTATAAAGTAACTAATGCTGTGAGGATTAAATAAAGAAATGAGAGAATAAAAATTAAATAAAGAAATGAATACAAAGCTCACTATGTAGTTAGAGCTCAATGAAAGAAGGCTATGATAATGATTGTCATTAATGAACAGTCACATACAATAAAGTTTAATCTCTCTTGTCTCAGACTGAACAGGAAAAATATAGAGATGTTGTCTGAGAGAAAAAGAACACTCAAGTTCATCTATTCCGGCTTCCTCATCCTACAAAGTAGTAAAGTGAGGCCCAGAGAGGTAAAAGAGTTTATTCACAATCACTTAGTTATTCACCTAGTGGAAAAGCTCAGACAAGACCTATTTCTTCTGGGCTAAAGTCCATTCTTCAAATGTGAACACCTGAGCTTAAGCCACAAAGCCAAGAAGCCAGAGGCAGAGCACTTAATCATTAAGTAAAAAATCTCTATTTTCTGTGAAGAGAGGAAAAGTTCATCGAGTTATAAGAACAATGAATCCATAAAGAAAGTGGATGCCCCTTCACATCCTAAAGCTTCCCCTTTAAGTACTGTGCTCCCGTGGGGCATGAAGTTTCTTTAAGATCACAGAGCAGCTGTCTCCTCTTTGAATAATATAAGGAGCACAGACTCGACTGAGATTGTGCACATTTCTCATCCCGGACTTTCAAGTTCAATCTTGCTCCAACTGTAAAGCTTTTCCCAACCCCTCTAGTATTTGTCTCCCATGACCAAGCCCTCCTCTCCTTTCCAGCCTTAATCCACTCTTCCTACTCTGTGTTCCCATATCCCTCATCACACACTCAGCACAAGCTAAAATGTCCTACAAGCTTTCTTTTTTGTGTGTAAGTCCTGATCCCCTGGTCAAATTGTGAAATCTTTAAATGTAAAGATATGGTTCTTCTGATTCTTTGCATCTCCATTGCCAAGCAAAGTCTTTAATAACATATCCTCAATAAAATCATACCTACTCTCAGGTATGCAGCCACAAAACAAATGATCAAACCAGACTGTGTCATCCCACTATTTTAAACCCATCAATCGATTCACACAGTCTTTAAGAGAAATACCAACATCCTAACATTGACTGAACAATCAGTGGCATGCTGACTTCTGTCTCTCCAGCCTCAACTCTCCACACTTACTCTCAACTCTATAGCCACCATCTTCTGCCTTGAATGAGCCATTCTGTCTCTCATATTGGAGACTTGGCAATGCTGGCCCCTCTGCCAGGACACTCACCCCCCACCTTTCACCCAGGTATCTCAGAGTCATCCTTTGTGTCTCAGCTTAAATGTCAGTTCCTCACCCACGCCTACCTTGATTCCCCAGAGCACTTTATACTTCATAACTTTAAATCTCTGAGGTCTTATTTCTCTGTTCCACTCCTACCTACACACTGAACTGATTTCATCCTTGCCACTTGCTTAACACTAAGCTGGCTTTTAAGATGTTGGCAGAGTGTTGTGTCTCCTTTCCTCCCATGGTTCTTAACCCAAATGTCTTAGTCTTTCTTGATCTGCCCCAGACAGCTGTTCTTGTTGCTGAGTCATCCTTGCCTTCTTTCCTTCCTTCGTTGCTCCTCTGACCCGTGGGCCCAGTTGGAAAGAATTTACTTGAATTCTTTCCCAACTTGTGCTTTTGTTTTCTTTCTTTCTTTCTTTCTTTTTTTGCGGTACCCGGGCCTCTCACTGTTGTGGCCTCTCCCGTTGTGGAGCACAGGCTCCGGCCGCGCAGGCTCAGCGGCCATGGCTCACGGGCCCAGCCGCTCCGCGGCATGTGGGATCCTCCCGGACCGGGGCACGAACCCGCGTCCCCTGCATCGGCAGGTAGACTCTCAACCACTGCGCCACCAGGGAAGCACTGTTTTCTTTTTTTTTTAACCCATTTTGAGAATAAGTAGTGGTTCTCACGTTTGCACATATCCATGACAACTTGCTAAGAATAGGAACAAAGCAGTATCCTTATAACTTAGCTTGTTCAGTTTAAGAAATCATTCCATCGTTAGTACATTCATCCTCTCCTCATTCTGCAAGGATTTACTGAGTACCTATGTGATGGTCACTAGGATAAGCATGAGGGCAACCATGAAGAACAAAAGGGAAAGAGCCTCTGCTTCTCTCAGGGGGCTCACAGTTAGCTGAAGAAGACAGACCGTGCCCATCACATCCTACAGTTACACACACACACACACACACACACACACACACACACACACACACCATTTAAGGAGATCACAGCATAATTCAATATAGTGGCCAAACCTAGACTGAAAGGTCAGAGAAAGTTTTCCTGAGGGAAGAGCAGTTACCTCCAAGAAGCAAGAGAGGTGCAGCTGTCACTCCCACAGAATCCAGACCGACTCCCTCTTCTTCTCATTGGCCATGTTGCCTTTTGTCAAGTTCTGTAACTTCTTGACTCAGTGTCCTCATGGGTAAACATGAGCAGATATCACTACTTCACTCACTGGACTGTTACAATTATTAACGAAATGAACATCTGCACAACACTTAAAGCAATGTCTGACCCATAATAAGTGCCATTATGGGTCATTAACTTGTCATTACTTTGCAATTCTGTCCTTCCAAATTTCTTGGAGCTAAATTTCCCTTTCTTTTCTGAACTTATCTTGTACAGAATATGGCAGCGATTTTTTAAATGGCCTCGTTTGGCAAATGATAAATTGGGGGACCTTGTACGTGTGTGGAGTGAAGGGGGCTAACTTTGCTACTTGGAGACGTTAGGATGAAGCATCCAACATCCTTAAACTAGCAACCCAGGCCCTCTGCCATTCTGCATTTGGATAGCTCTTCAGCTTCATGTTCTACTGATCAGGTTTTCAACTGCTGTTTAACAAATCACCCCAACACTTAAAGGCTTGAAATAACATCCATTATAGTATATCTCATGATCATATGAAGTCAAGAATTCTGTTAGGAGTCAGCCAGGTGATTCTGGCATTGACTAGGTTCACTTGGTGGTATTCCACCAGTGGCTAGTCTGGTCTGGGGGGTCCAGGATGGGTTTACTCTTGTTCCTGGGGTCTTGTTGGAGGCAGCTGGAAGACTGGGCTCAGCTGAGCCCCTCAGCCTCTCCATGTAATCGCAGAGCCTCTTCATACGATTGTTTTAGGCAGGTAATCAGACTTCTTACGTGGTGGCTATCTTCCTTCACCATGAGTATTACAAGATTCAGGAAGTGGAGCTGCCAGTCTTTTAAGACCTGGTCCAGAACCTGGTACTATGTCACTTCCACCATAGTCTATCCAAGTATTCAGAGAGACAGAGACTGCTGAACTGAAGGGAAGGGGACACCAACTCTACCTCTCAAAAGGAAGAGAACTGAAGACTGTGGCCACCTTTAATCCACCACACCTACCAAACTCAGCCTGGGGTAGTTCACTTAAACAATGCTGAATTCTTGTACTCTCTCATACCACTTACTGTCCAACGCCTCAGTGCTTTTGTACATCCTGGTCTCCTGTCTGTGATGCCTCTACTACCTTTCTTCTTTCGGTTAACTTTACTCCTCTTCCAAATTCCAGTTCCGACATCTGCTCCTGCCCCACACACCCCTAAACAGCCTTGGATGGGATAGCATGTTGATTTCATGAAATGATCTTTTAGTCTGTTTCTCTCACCAGTATATCAGCTCTGTGGTGGGGAAAAGTACCATGTTTTATTTCACATTTGTGCTTCTAGACTCTAACACAATGCATGGTATACAAATGTATTTCATCTGATCTCAATGTCCACCATCACTTTTACTTTATTAAATATATACCAAGATTATTGTATGAAATAAACTTATCTTAATTCAAATGATCAAGGTACATCACCAGGAATATTCAGCTTCCAAACAATTTATTGCAAGCTAATCTAACTTGTGAAATTTCAGTTTTTATAATGACATGGAAAAAACTATTTTAAAATATTCAGTGATAGGCCTCATCTTATAGATCTTTATTCAATTGCAATATGCATTTTATTTTCCTTTTGAGGCTTGAATTGGCATGGATAGATTGAGAAATAATTTTTAAAAGTTAGACATCACCTGGAAGTCAATAAAAATGATAGAGAAGCTGCCGTGATCCTGACAGAGAAACAGAATTATATATGACCTTTTAAGTGTAGAAAATTAATCTGTATCTGGCCATAGATGTATTTGATGACAATCCAAAAATTAAAGTACAAGTAAGCCCCAAGGAATTTTCCATTATTTCTAGGTGTAACAAAGAGTTTGCCAGCTTGCTCTACAGGCAAAATTGTTCAGCCAATCTCCTCTTATACTTTGCATCTTTCTGTTTATTCTCAGTTCTCTCTCACTGAGAGTAAGAAATGTCTTCATGAATATATCTGGCAAAACAATGTGCTTACATTTACTGAGCATTACTATATTCTAGGCACCATGCTAAGTGTTTTACGTGAAATATCTCATTTATTTTTACAATGACCTTGAAAATTTCCTGTTATTTATATTGAGAAAATTCAAGCTCAAAGAGAGTAAGTGCCTTGTCCATGGTCACATAGTTTGTAAGTGGCAAACGCAATATCTCTCTAATTCCAAAGACCCTGCTTTGAATCTCTAAGCCTTACCTCCTAAAGGAATCGAATCATGACACTTAATCAAATCTACATGATTGCACTATGGATATCGATATTTCCTCCCATTGCTGAGTTAAAGTCAGTGACTTGGATGGAATATTTTATTCTCCATTTGCTTTTTCCATTTTCCTTGACCATATCTCACTGTCTCTAATTGTAAACATTTATGAATCTTTCACTTGTCATTTATTTGTTCATAAATATCCACTGATGTAGATATAAATTTCTATACCCAATTTTGGGTCTAAGTTTAATCAGGTACTCTTATCCCAAGTAAATAATTGTACAGGGATATTAAAAACAAACAAAACAAAACAAAAGGCTTGGCCTTTAATACTCCTTAAGATGCCATGGCAGGAATCACTAATCATTTACCATAATCTTCCCACAAAATTTGGGTTAATTGTATCATTCATTACTTCAGTCAGAAAATGTTTACTGAGCTCTTACAGTATAAAAAAAACTGTTCTAGGTTTTGTGTATCCAACAATGAGTGAAATAAAATCTAAGGCTTTGCATACCTTATATTTTTTGGTGGTAAGACAGAAAGTAAATTAATACATAATATATCAAATGGTGATAAGTGTTACAGAAAAACCTAAAGCATTTTAAGATAATAAGGAGTGCTTGGAAGTGCAGTTGCATTTTATGTCACTGATGGTATCTGAGCAGAGACCTGAAGGAAGCAGGTGGCAGGTAGCTGAAAAAAAGAGTGTTCTGGAAAGAGGGAACAAAAACGCAAAGGGCCTGAGGCAGGTTCATGCTTCACGGGTCTGAAGAATAAGGAGGGGGGAAATGTGTCAATAGCTGGGGTGGACTGAGTGAAGGAAAGAAGAGAAGAAATAACACCTAGTAGGTAGAGGTGTAAGGAACCCCATCTTCTAAGGCCTTGTGGACCTTGGTAGGACTTTGACTTTGACTTTGAGTGAGTCAGAAGAGCCATCAGAAGTTTCTAAAGGAGTCATATGATCTGACTATACCATTTAAAGATCACTCTGGCTACTGTTTGAGAATAGACTGTAGCAGGCAGGAGCAGACACAAGGAGATTGGTTAGGAAATTATTCAATAATCCAGATGAGAGCTGAAGTCTTTGATTAAGGTGGTAACAGAGGAGGTAGTAAAAAGGGACTGGAATCTGGACATATTTGGAAGCAGAGCAAATAGGATTTGCTGATAGAATGTGGGATTTGAGACAAACTAAGGATTTTATGATGATTCTGAGGTTTTACCTGAGCAACTTAAAGGCTGGCATTGCCACTTACTAAAACGAGGAAGATGACGGGAGATATCAATTTGGAGGATTGGGTTGGGATCACTGTTTGATATTGGACATGTGTTTTTTAGACAGATGTGGCCTCAACAGATTTCTTAACAGAGACTCCAGCACATCTTTGACAATGAACTGGAATCAGTCGCAAAGTAGGAAACTATTTACTATTTCTGCAGCTGGGCATCCTTATAAGGGACAGGATTTTGTTTTCCACATGGTTAAAGTAACCCTGAACGTGTCTTTATTTCAAGGTTTTACATCAAGCAGATGATGTGGTGCCCTGCCCACATCCCCCACGATCTCTTTGACTGGTTTGGTGTGCCCACACGTTCAACCTTCTCCAGCAAGTTCTTCTTGGAAGGCTAGAGCTGCCTTCTCACTCCAAGGGGTTGGGGATTATACTGTACCTCACCTCCCCACCTCCATGCTGGCCAGTAGCCAATGAGTAGTAGTGTGGGGGCAACTTTGCCTCTAGGTGAAATAAACTTTGAGGTATCATCTACATTCGAGAACTCTCATTAGGTTCAACTTTCTCTCCCTTTCTTGCATGCTCCCTCTACTCCACTGTAGGCTTCCCCTGAGAACACTCACTGAATAAGTCACTTACACTTCCCAGCAAACAAAAGTCCAGGACCAGATGGATTCACTGGTGAGTTCTACCAAACATTTAAAGAAGAATTAATACCAATCCTCCTCAAAATTCTCCAAAATATAGAAGAGAAGGGAACACTTCCAAACAAATTTTGCAAGGCCAGTATTACCCTGATACCAAAACCAAAAAAGGACACCACAACAAAGAAAATTACAGATCTGTATTCCTGATGAATGTAGATGCAAATATCTTCAGGAAAATATAAGCAAACAAAATCAGACAATACGTTAAAAGGATCATACATCATGATCGGGTAAGATCTATTCCAGGGGTGCAAAGATGGTTCAACATCCATAAATCAATGACTGTGATACGCCACATTAATAACATGAAGGATAAAAATCATATGATCATCTCAATAGATGCAGAAAAAGCATCTGACAAAATTCAACATTCATTCATGTCAAAAAAAAACTCTCAACAAAGTGAGTATAGAAGGAACATATCTCAACATGATTAAGCTCATATATGACAAGCCCACAGCTAACACCATACTCAGCGGTGAAAAGCTTTAAGCTTTCCTCTAAGATTAGGAATAAGCCAAGAATGCCTACTCTCATAACTTTTATTCGACATAGCATTAAAAGTCCTCACCAGAGCAACTAATTATACAAGAAAAAGAAATAAAAGGTATCCAAATCAGAAAAGAAAAACAAACTGTCTCTATTTGTAGATGACATATTGTACATAGAAAACACTAAAGACTCCACCAAACTGTTAGAACTAATAAAAAAAAATCCAGTAAAGTTGCAGGATACAAAATCAATATACAAAAATCAGTTGTGTTTCTAAACACTAATAACAAACTATCAGAATGAGAAACTAAGAAAACCATCTCATTTACAATTGTATCAAAAAGAATAAAATATATAGGAATAAATTTAATCAAGGAGGTGAAAGACCAGTACATTGAAAACTATAAAACACTGATGAGAGAAATTAAACAAGACACAAATGAATGGAAAGATATTCAATGTTCACTAATTGGAAGAAATATATTGTTAAAATGTCCAGAGTACCCAAAGCAATCTACAGATTTATGCAATTCCTTTCAAAATTCTAATGGCATTTTTCACAGAAATAGAACAAACAATTCTAAAATGTGTGTAGAATCACAAAGGACCCTAAATAGACAAAGTGATCTTGAGAAAAAAAAAAAAAAAAAAAGGAAGCATCACACTTCTGGATTTCCAACTATAGTACAAAGCTATAGTAATCAAAACAGTATTGGTATAAAACACACACAAAGACCAATGAAACAAAATAGAGAATACAGAAACAAAACCAGACATACATGGTTAATTAATTTATGACCAAGGAGCCAAGAATACACAATGAGCAATAGACAGTCTCTTCAATAAATGGTGTTGGTAAAACTGTACAGCCATATGCAAAAGAATTAAACTGGACCACTATCTTACACCATACATAAAAATCAAGTCAAAACAGATTAAAGACTTGAGCCATAAAACTCCTAGAAGAAAACATACACTGTGAGCTCCTTGACATCAGTCTTCCTGAATTTTTTGGATTTCACACCAAAAGCAAAGGCAAAAAAAGCAAAAATAAACAAATGGCACTACATCAAACTAAACAGGTTCTGCACATCAAAGGAAACCATCAATAGAATGAAAAGGCAACTTACTGAATGGGAGAAGATATTTGCAAGTCATATATTTAAAAAGGGGCTAGCATCCAAAATATACAAAATAACTCATTAGCATAAAAACAAACAATCCAATTAGAAAATGCGCAGAGGATCTGAATAGACATTTTTTCAAAGAAGACATACAGATGGCAAACAGGCACATGAAAAAATGCTCAAGCTTACTAATCATCAGGGAAATGCAAATCAAAACCACAGCGAAATACCACCTCCCACCTCTTAGAATGGCTGTTATCAAAAAGACAAGAAATAACAAGTGTTAGTGAGGATGTGGAGAAGGGAACCCTTGTGCATTGTTGGTGGGAATGTAAACTGGTGCAGCCACAATAGAATACAATATGGAGATTTCTCAAAAAAATTAAACATAAAACTACCATAGGATCCTGCAATTCCACTTCTGGGTATTTACCCAAAGGAAATGAGGACACTAATTTGAAAAGATATCTGCACCCCCACGTTCATTACAGCATTATTTACAATAGCCAAGACGTGAAAACCATCTAATTGTTAATTGAGAAATAAATAAATAAAGAAGATGTGATATGTGTGTGTGTGTGTATATATATACACACACACACACATATATATATAATGGAATATTATTCAGCCATAAAAAATAAGGAAATCCTGCTATTTGTGACAACATGGATAGCCCTTGAGGGTACTATGGAAAGCGAAAAAAGCCAGACTGAGAAAAACACATACTTTATCATATCACTGATATGTAGGGTCTACAAATCAAAACAAAACAAAAATTAAGAATTACCCTGGGGCTTCCCTGGTGGCGCAGTGGTTGAGAGTCCACCTGCCGATGCAGGGGACGCGGGTTCGTGCCCCGGTCCGGGAAGATCCCACATGCTGTGGATCGGCTGGTCCCATGAGGCATGGCCGCTGAGCCTGCGCGCCCAGAGCCTGTGCTCTGCAACGGGAGAGGGCACAACAGTGAGAGGCCCACGTACTGCAAAAAAAAAAAAAAAAAAAGAATGACCCTGAACTCACAGGAACAGAGAACAGATTGGTGGTTGCCAGAGGTGGGGAGAGTGAAGCTGGAAAAATGGGTGAAGGTGGTCAAAAGGTACAAACTCTTAATTATAAAATAAATAAGTCCTAGGGATGTAATAGTCAGCATGGTAACTATAGTTAATAATACTATATTGTATATTTTCAAGTTGCTAAGAAGTAGGTCTTAAAATTCATCACAAGAAAACAATTTTTGTAACTATGTATGGTGATGGATCTTAACTAGGCTTAAGGTGGTGACTGTTTTGCCATATATACATGTATGAATTATTATATTGTACACCTGAAACTAATATTTTTTTAAAAAACTTATATATCCCCTCCTCAGGCTCCACTTGTAGGCTCCACTCGGGTTCTGTCTAGGTACCCAACCCAAGACCACATGGATGAGGGTCATACCTCCATTTAGAGTACTCCTTTTCAAACTAGGGAGAAGTGAAGTTGATGCTCTATTTCTATGGTGTTTCTGTTCTAATTCATGAATGGATTTCACTCAACAAATCTCTTTGATAAGCTAATATGTGCAGAGCCCTTGGTATCACTGAATTTGGGGGTGATAGATACCATTTACAACTTCAATACTACCCGATTTAAATAACAATTTCATGAGTAGTACAAGTGCTATATCATTTAATTTACAGACACATGATACAAGCACTACATAGTATGATGCTAAATCCTAACCCACACTCTTGGAATCCTACCAGGGCTATATTTCCATCAAAGCAAAAGTAGTGTCCTACAAGCAGGAAACATACTAACTGGAAGGAGGGGTGGAGGAGGGAAGGGGTTAGGGGCAAAGACCTAAGTCTAAATCCCTTCTGAACACAAGTCCTGGGACTTTGGGAAATTTTTTCTCTTTATGAGCTTAAATGTCTTAATTTGTAAAAGAAAAGTAAAACAATGAGTTTACTAAGAAGCTTTGAACGTTAAATACGAAACATTCCTAATAATGCCTGTCTCAGTGTCATAATAAATGTCTTAATAATGTCATTAGCCAACAGGGAGTATAGGTCTGGCCCACCTCCAAAGTGTATCAATGAGAAAAACAATGAAAGAAAATTTCAATATATTCTTGGTCAGAAAAAGCAGCCAGTATCTTCCCGACCCTAAAAACATGTTAATCATACTCCCAATCACCCAGCTCAAGACTTTGTAGTACATTTTGACCCCTGGGAAATTATCAAGTCTTCTGGAAACTTCTCTTAGCTCTTGTTCCTGCCCCTTCTGGGCTTAGCTCAGATGTTGAACATCTCATGCCTGGAATACTGTAGCAACCAGGCTGATTTTTCTAAAATATCACTTTGTTCATATTATTCCTTTGATCTAAAATGTTTCTATGGTATTTATTCTATGAGCTTTGAAGACTCAAGAGTTTTTAGCCTAGCATTAAAGGTTCTTGACAATCTGATAACAATCTACTTTTCCAGCCTCATCTCCTACTAGCCCTTGATACTAACCCATGTCAGACCATCTGGTCTTCTCACTGTCCCTATACCTGCTCTGAACTTTCCCACTCTTGTCTTGGCTTGTGCTAAACAGAATGTCCCCTCCCCATTGCCACTTCTCCAAAGCTTATCCATGCTCCAGGACCCAACATAAACATCACCTCATCCACAACACTTTCCTGATCATTCCAACAGAGGAGATACTTCCTCTTCTGTATGCAATTCACTATGAAATAACAAAAATTTGAGTCTATGGTCATGGTTATTTCTGTCTATGACTATTGTACTTTCTTGAATTTATTATCTGTAAGGACAAAACATATGTCTCTTGCATATTTGTATCCATTAGAGTACCTATCACATTGTTAAGATGCATACAGGGTGGTTGATTAATATTTGTCAAATAACTGCATACATGTAATATCTTAGCTTTTATTCTTCAGTAGCTTTAATCTATCAGTATCCACATAGGCAACGAAATCTGATTTAAAATTTTTAAACTCGAGCCACTCTACTCTATATATGAAATATGGATTTTGATTGTTTAACTTGGTTACTTACTGGTACAGTTTATGTATATATAGCGGGAAATACGTATTCAACAAACATTTATTAAATGAATAAATAAGTAATCAACTGTGAATTAAGGTATATCTGCTTCATAGATACCTAAAGGTTAAATGTTATGCCATTCCTTTCCAAAGTAGTACCTAATTCTCCTTAGTTCTAGTCTACCTTTTTAATGTAAAAATAAAGCTTTATAGTGGAAAAAATTAATTGAAACAGCGGAGTATTATAATCTTAAAATCTGTCGACTAATAGTAAGAGGAAACTCTTTAAATGCATGCTTATGGGATCTCAGACTTTTAAGTGTTATCATGAAAGTCAGAAAACTTAGGTGGATAAGAAATGTAGGTTGAATTCAGCGCTTGTTCTTTCTTTGAAACATTTTGTTCTCAATAATAAACCTTCAGAGCCAGTTTTATCCTTCAGCTCCAAATTTTCAATGTGACTAAGAACAGACTGTAACATGATGTTGCCGCAGACCCCACTGTCTTCTAAGCTGGCCACTCTCATTAGTGCGAGTGCGCATGTTGATAAGACCTAGGGGGCATTTATGAGACACCAAAGAACTCTACATGACATTCCTCCAGTCAAGATTTTACTCAGACATTTTGGGTCTCTCTCTACTGTTATTTCCTCTTTTTCTGTAGCATTTAGTTGCACTTGACCCTATGTTTTAGAAAGTACACACAAGTCAGTATTCCAGACATCCCAGGGACTTGAAGAGCTGATCTAATGCCTGTGTTGCAAGATGAAAAACAGGAGACTTTTGTTGAACCTATAAAAACGATGACATTTTGCCTGGCCCTGAGCTGTTCTGTTCAAAATTGAGGCTTTTGCAGCTTGAGGCTCTTTGATTTGTGAGCTAGAGAGTATCATATCTTGGCCATTACTGAATCATAAAAGTTCTCTGCCTCTTCCCAGCTCATTTTATTTAAAAGGAAAAAGAGAAACCCTTTATCTTACAAAATGTGTTTTCTTTCTATTTTCCTTCATTTTTCACGTTGCTGGGATGGATTCTGTAAGGGTTCAGTGGAAACATATGTAAATGGTCATTTGCAAAGACCACTGAGCTGATTCCAAGGATGATGATCTGGATGGTTAGACTGGAGCAGGCGTCAGGAGAATAGAGCACTTTGCAGCATTTTCTTTGTCATGCCTCCTTGTTAGATACCAGAAACTTGTACACATTATGTATTTTCATCCAAAATAGTAATATAGAGCCATATAACACATCCAGGTCAGGGTGGCTTAATCACAAATATTGACTGGTTCAGGAGGGATTGAGCTGAGCATGAAGGTGGCTTCATTAGGAATTCCCGTGCATTCTACATGCCTTGGAAGAGACAAAGACACGTGGAATGTTCCGTAACATTTAAAGTGGTAAATTTCCCAGCTGAACTGTATCATCTTTTATTGATTGTTTTAAACATCTTTATTGGAGTATAATCGATTTACAATGGTGTGTTAGTTTCTGCTTTATAACAAAGAGAATCAGCTATACATATACATATATCCCTATATCTCCTCCCTTTTTTTTTTACATCTTTATTGGAGGATAATTACTTTACAATGGTGTGTTAGTTTCTGCTTTATAACAAAGTGAATCAGTTATACATACACATACGTTCCCATATTTCTTTCCTCTTGCGTCTCACTCCCTCCCACCCTCCCTATCCCACCCCTCTAGGTGGTCACAAAGCACCGAGCTGATCTCCCTGTGCTATGTGGCTGCTTCCCACTAGCTATCTATTTTATCTATCTAGTTTGGTAGTGTATATATGTCCATGCCACTCTCTCACTTTGTCACAGCTTCCCCTTCCCCTTCCCCATATCCTCAAGTCCATTCTCTAGTAGGTCTGTGTCTTTATTCCTGTCTTACCCCTAGGTTCTTCATGACATTTATTTTTATTTCTTAAATTCCATAAATATGTGCTACCATACGGTATTTGTCTTTCTCTTTCTGACTTACTTCACTCTGTATGACAGACTCTAGGTCCATCCACCTCATTACAAATAGCTCAATTTCGTTTCTTTTCATGGCTGAGTAATATTCCATTGTATATATGTGCCACATCTTCTTTATCCATTCATCTTATGATGGGCACTTAGGTTGTTTCCATCTCCTGGCTATTGTAAATAGAGCTGCAATGAACATTTTGGTACATGACTCTTTTTGAATTATGGTTTTCTCAGGGTATATGCCCAATAGTGGGATTGCTGGGTCATATGGTAGTTCTATTTGTAGTTTTTTTGTGTGTGTTTTTGGGTTTTTTTTTTGCGGTACGCGGGCCTCTCAATGTTGTGGCCTCTCCCGTTGTGGAGCACAGTCTCCGGGCGTGCAGGCTCAGCAACCATGGCTCACGGGCCTAGCTGCTCCATGGCATGTGGGATCCTCCCGGACAGGGGCACGAACCCGTGTCCCCTGCATTGGCAAGCGGACTCTCAACCACTGTGCCACCAGGGAAGCCCCTATTTGTAGTTTTTTAAGGAACCTCCATACTGTTCTCCATAGTGGCTGTACCAATTCACATTCCCACCAGCAGTGCAAGAGTGTTCCCTTTTCTCCACACCCTCTCCAGCATTTATTGTTTCTAGGTTTTTTGATGATGGCCATTCTGACTGGTGTGAGGTGATACGTCATTGTAGTTTTGATTTGCATTTCTCTAATGATTAATGATGTCGAGCATTCTTTCATGTGTTTGTTGGCAGTCTGTATATCTTCTTTTGAGAAATGTCTGTTTAGGTCTTCTGCCCATTTTTGGACTGGGTTGTTTGTTTTTTTGTTATTGAGCTGCATGAGCTGCTTGTAAATTTTGGAGATTAATCCTTTGTCAGTTGCTTCATTTGCAAATATTTTCTTCCATTCTGAGGGTTGTCTTTTGGTCCTGTTTATGGTTTCCTTTGCTGTGCAAAAGCTTTGAAGTTTCATCAGGTCCCATTTATTTTTGTTTTTATTTCCATTTCTCTAGGAGGTGGGTCAAAAAGGATCTTGCTGTGATCTATGTAGTAGTGTATTCTATGCTTTCCTCAAAGAGTTTTATAGTGTCTGGCTTTACATTTAGGTCTTTAACCCATTTTGAGTTTATTTTTGTGTATAGTGTTAGGGAGTGTTCTAATTTCACTCTTTTACATGTAGCTGTCCAGTTTTCCCAGCCCCACTTATTGAAGAGGCTGTCTTCTTGCCATTGTATATTCTAGCCTCCTTTATCAAAGATAAGGTGACCATATGTGCATGGGTTTATCTCTGGGCTTTCTATCCTGTTCCATTCATTTATATTTCGTTTTGTGCCAGTACCTTACTGTCTTGATTACTATAGCTTTGTAGTATAGTATGAAGTCAGGGAGCCTGACTCCTCCAGCTCCGTTTTCTTTCTCAAGATTGCTTTGGCTATTCGGGGTCTTTTGTGTTTCCATACAAATTGTGAAAATTTTTGTTCTAGCTCTGTGAAAAATGCCATTGGTAGTTTGATAGGGATTGCATTGAATCTGTAGATTGCTTTGGGGAGTAGAGTCATTTTCACAATGTTGATTCTTCCAATCCAGGAACATGGTATATCTCTCCATCTGTTTGTGACATCTTTAATTTCTCCCATCAGTGTTTTATAGTTTTCTGCATACAGGTCTTTTGTCTCCTTAGGTAGGTTTATTCTTAGGTACTTTATTCTTTTTGTTGCAATGCTGAATGGGAGTGTTTCCTAAATTTCTCTTTCAGATTTTTCATCATTAATGATGAAAAATAGGAATGCAAGAGATTTCTGTGCATTAATTTTGTATCCTGCTACTTTACCAAATTCATTGATTAGCTGTAGTAGTTTTCTGGTAGCATATTTAGGATTCTCTATGTATAGCATCATGTCAGCTGTACACAGTGACAGCTTTACTTCTTTTCCGATTTGGATTCCTTTTATTTCTTTTTCTTCTCTAATTGCTGTGGCTAAAACTTCCAAAACTATGTTGAATAAGAGTGGTGAGAGTGGGCAACCTTGTCTTCTTCCTGATCTTAGAGGAAACGGTCTCAGTTTTTCACCACTGAGAATGACGTTGGCTGTGGGTTTGTCATATATGGCCTTTATTATGTTGAGGTAAGTTCCCTCTATGCCTACTTTCTAGAGGTTTTTTAATCATAAATGGGTGTTGAATTTTGTCGAAAGCTTTTTCTGCATCTATTTATATGATCATATGGTTTTTCTCCTTCAGTTTGTTAATACAGTGTATCACATTGATTTGTGTTTATTGAAGAATCCTTGCATTCCTGGGATAAACCCCACTTGATCATGGTGTATGATCCTTTAATGTGCTGTTGGATTCTATTTGCTAGTATTTTGTTGAGGATTTTTGCATCTATGTTCATCACTGATATTGGCTGTAGTTTTCTTTCTCTGTGATATCTTTGTCTGGTTTTGGTATCAGGGTGATGGTGGACTCATAGAATGAGTTTGGGAGTGTACCTCCCTCTGCTATATTTTGGAAGAGTTTGGGAAGGATAGGGGGTAGCTCTTCTCCACATGTTTGATAAAATTCTCCTGTGAAGCCATCTGGTCCTGGGCTTTAGTTTGTTGGAAGATTTTTAATCACAGTTTCAATTTCAGTGCTTGTGATTGACCTATTTGTATTTTCTATTTGTTCCTCGTTCAGTCTCGGAAGGTTCTGCTTTTCTAAGAATTTGTCCATTTCTTCCAGGTTGTCCATTTTATCAGCATAGAGTTGCTTGTAGTAATCTCTCATGACCCTCTGTATTTCTGCAGTGTCAGTTGTTATTTCTCCTTTTTCATTTCTAATTCTGTTGATTTGAGTCTTTTTCTTTTTTTCTTGATGAGTCTGGCTAATGGTTTATCAATTTTGCTTATCTTGTCAAAGAACAAGTTTTTAGTTTTATTGATCTTTGGTATTGTTTCCCTCATTTCTTTTTCATTTATTTCTGATCTGCTCTTTATGACTTCCTTCCTTCTGCTAACTTTGGGGGTTTTTTGTTCTTCTTTCTCTAGTTGCTTTAGATATAAGGTTAGGTTGTTTATTTGAGATGTTTCTTTTTTCTTGAGGTAGGATTGTATTGCTATAAACTTCCCTCTTAAACCTGTTTTTGTTGCATCCCATAAGTTTGGGTCATCATGTTTTCATTGTCTTTTGTTTCTAGGTATTTTTTGATTTCCTCTTTGATTTCTTCAGTGATCTCTTGGTTATTTAGTAGTGTATTGTTTAGCCTCCATGTGTTTGTATTTTTTACAGATTTTTTCCTGTAAGTGATATCTAGTCTTACAGCATAGCGGTCGGAAAAGAAATTTGATACGATTTCAATTTTCTTAAATTTACCAAGGCTTGATTTGTGACCCAAGATATGATCTATCCTGGAGAATGTTCCACGAGCACTTGAGAAGTGTATTCTGTTGCTTTTGGATGGAATGTCCTATAAATATCAATTAAGTCCACCTTGTTTAATGTACTATTTAAAGCTTGTGTTTCCTTATTTATTTTCATTTTGGATAATCCTTCCATTGGTGAAAATGGGGTCTTAATGTCCCCTATTACGACTGTGCTACTGTCGATTTCCCCTTTTATGGCTGTTAGCATTTGCCATATGTATTGAGGTGCGCCTATGTTGGATGCATAAATATTTACAATTGTTATATCTTCTTCTTGGATTGATCCCTTGATCATTGTGTAGTGCCCTTCTTTGTCTCTTGTAATAGTCTCTATTTTAAAGTCTCTTTTGCCTGATATGAGAATTGCTACTCCAGCTTTCTTTTCATTTCCATTTGCATGGAATATCTTTTTCCAACTCCTCACTTTCAGTCTGTATGTGTCCTTAGGTCTGAAATGGGTCTCTTGTAGAAAGAATATATCTACATTTTTTGTATCCATTTAGGCAGTCTATGTCTTTTGGTTGGAGCATTTAATCCATTTACATTTAAGGCAGTTATTGATATGTAAGTTCCTATTAGCATTTTCTTAACTGTTTTGGATTTTTTATTGCAGGTCTTTTCCTTCTCTTGTGCTTTCTGCCTAGAGAAGCTTCTTTAGCATTTGTGGTAAAGCTGCTTTGGTGGTGCTGAATTCTCTTAGCTTTTGCTTGTCTGTAAAGCTTTTAATTTCTCCGTTGAATCTGAATGAGATCCTTGCTGGGTAAAGTAATCTTGGTTGTATGTTCTTCCCATTCATCACTTTAAATGTGTCCTGCCACTCCCTTCTGGCTTGCAGTTTCTGCTGAAAGATCAGCTGTTAACCTTATGGGGATTCCCTTGCATGTTATTTGTTGTTTTTCCCTTGTTGCTTTTAATATTTTTTCTTTGTGTTTAATTTTTGAAAGTTTGATTAATATGTGTCTTGGCATGTTTCTCCTTGGATTTATCCTGTATGGGACTCTCTGTGCTTCCTGGACTTGATTGACTATTTCCTTTCCCATATTAGGGATGTTTTCAACTATAATCTCTTCAAAAATTTTCTCAGTCCCTTTCTTTTTCTCTTCTTCCTCTGGGACCCCTACAATTCAAATATTGGTGCGTTTAATGTTGTCCCAGAGGTGTCTGAGACTGTTCTCAATTCTTTTCATTCTTTTTCCTTTATTCTGCTCTGTGGTAGTTATTTCCACTATTTTATCTTCCAGGTCACTTATCTGTTCCTCTTCTTCAGTTATTCTGCTATTGATGCCTTCTAGAGAATTTTTAATTTCATTTATTGTGTTGTTCATCATTGTTTGCTTGCTCTTTAGGTCTTCTAGCTCCTTGTTAAACATTTCTTGTATTTTCTCCATTCTATTTCCAAGATTTTGGATCATCTTTACTATCATTACCCTGAATTCTTTTTCAGGTAGACTGCCTATTTCCTTTTTATTTGTTTGGTCTGGTGGATTTTTACCTTGCTGCTTCATCTGCTGTGTATTTCTCTGTCTTCCCATTTTGCTTAACTTACTGTGTCTGGGGTCTCCTTTTCGCAGGCTGCAGGTTCGTAGTTCCCGTTGTTTTTGGTGTTGCTCCCAGTGGCTAAGGTTGGTTCAGTGTGTTGTGTAGGCTTCCTGATGGAGCGGACTGGTGCCTGTGTTCTGGTGGATGAGGCTGGATCTTGTATTTCTGGTCAGCAGGACTATGTCTGGTGTTATGTTTTGGGGTATCTGTGACCTTGTTATGATTTGGGGCAGCCTCTCTGCCAGTGGGTAGGGTTGTGTTCCTGTCTTGCTAGTTGTTTGGCATAGGTTATCCAGCATTGTAGCTTGCTGGTCATTGAGTGGAGCTGGGTCTTAGCACTGAGATGGAGATCTCTGGGAGAGATTTCGCCATTTGATATTATGTGGAGCCGGGAGGTCTCTAGTGAACCAATGTCCTGGACTCGGCTCTCCCAACTCAAAGGCACAGTAGTGACACCTGGCCAGAGCATCAAGACCATGTCAGCTACATGGCTTAAAAGAAAATGGAGAAAAAAAGAAAGAAAAACAAAGTTTTTAAAATAAAAAACCTTAAAAATTATTAAAAATAAAAAAATTAAACAGTAATTTAAAAAAAGGAAAAAAAAAGGAAGAAAGAAAGAAGAGTGCCATCAAACCAAAAAGAAAAGTCCATCGATAAGAAGCACTAAAAACTATACTAAGAAAAAAATAAAATGGGACAGACTGAATCCTAGGGCAAATGGTAAAAGCAAAGCTATACTGACAAAATCACACAAAGAAGCATACACATAAACACTCACAAAAAGAGAAAAACAAAATATATATATATATATATATATATATATATATATATATACACACATTAAAAAAAAGGAAGTGAGCAACCAAATCAATAAACAAATCTACCAATGATAAACTCTAAATACTAAACTAAGATAATCATAAGACCAGAAACAAATTGCAGAAAGCAAACCCCAAGTCTACAGTTGCTCCCAAAGTCCACCACCTCAATTTGGGATGATTCGTTGTCTATTCAGGTATTCCAGAGATGCAGGGTTCGTCAAGTGATTGTGGAGATTTAATCCGCTCCTCCTTAGGCTGCTGGGAGAGATTTCCCTTTCTCTTCTTTGTTCGCACAGCTCCTGGGGTTCAACCTTGGGTTTGGCCCTGCCTCTGCGTGCAGGTCGCCTGAGGGCATCTGTTCTTCGCTCAGACAGGACGAGGTTAAAGGAGCAGCTGATTAGGGGGCTCTGGCTCACTCAGGCTGCGGGGAGGGAGGGGTACGGATGCAGGGCGAGCCTGCGGCGGCAGAGGCCAGCATACCATTGCACCAGCCTGAGGCGTACCGTGTGTTCTCCGGGGGAAGTTGTCCCTGGATCATGGAACCCTGGCAGTGGCGGGCTGCACAGGCTCCCGGGAGGGCAGGTGTGGAGAGTGACCTGCGCTCGCACACAGGCTTCTTGGTGGCGGCAGCAGCAGCCTTAGCGTCTCATGCCCGTCTCTGGGGCTGCGCTCGCGCCCGTCTCTGGAGCTCTTTTAGGTGGTGCTCTGAATCCCCTCTCCTCGCGCACCCTGAATCAGTGGCCTCTTGCCTTTTCTGCAGCTGCAGACTTTTCCTGGACTCCCTCCCGGCTAGCTGTGGCGCGCTAGCCCCCTTCAGGCTGTGTTCACGCCGCCAACCCCAGTCCTCTCCCTGCCATCAGACCGAAGCCCGAGCCTCAGCTCGCAGCCCCGCCCGCCCCGGCGGGGGAGCAGACAAGCCTCTCGGGCTGGTGAGCGCCGGTCGGCCCCGATCCTCTGTGCGGGAATCTCCCCGCTCTGCCCTCCGCGCCCCTGTTGCTGCGCTCTCGTCCGCGGCTCCGAAGCCCCCCCTCCGCCTCCCGCAGTCTCTGCCCGTGAAAGGGCTTCCTAGTGTGTGGAGACCTTTCCTCCTTCACAGCTCCCTCCCGCTGGTGCAGGTCCCGTCCCTGTCCTTTTGTCTCTGTTAATTCTTTTTTCTTCTGCCCTACCCAGGTACGTGGGGAGTTTCCTGCCTTTTGGGAGGTCTGAGGTCTTCTGCCAGCGTTCAGTAGGTGCTCTGTAGGAGTTGCTCCACATGTAGGTGTATTTCTGATGTATTTGTGGGGCGGAAGGTGATCTCCACGTCTTTCTCCTCCACCATCTCGAAGGTCTCTCTGTATCACCTTTTAATTTAACCCTTCTCCATAGCTTAATTACCCCTTTATTCAACAAACATGTGATCAGTGCATTTTATGTATCAGTCACTATCCTAGCTGCTGCGAATCAATAGCCCAGTCATCCCCCTTCTTCAAGAAGCTCTCAGTCTATTTATAAATCTATTATTATGTCAAAGTGATAAACACTATTTAAAATCTTATAGTAGGCAAATTTCCATTTTTTTCTCCAGATAATAGATAGTACAACATCATTTCGTATGAGGACATCAGTGTTGCGTCAAAGAAAATAAGAAAAAAAAATACAAGTGTGTCAAAAAGTTAATATTCTAAAACACTATTTTTGTAGATTTTGTGATATTTGTTGCATCTGTAAGCATTTTAAGACTCTCTAACTTACTGTGATAACTTTTCTCATTCTGAATATTTACTTCTATACATAATTCTGTGTTCCTGTTCTTAAAGAGGTTTTTCAAAAACTAGCAGCTTGAGACCCCACAGAGCCTTTATCAGCCTTGCTACAAGGCTGTACCTAAGATGATGTACAGGAAGTCACAACACTGTACATGGCACAGAGGAGAGGGTTAATATGTGACTGCTATTATTATGACAATAGTTCTTTACTGGTTCTCTCATTCTCATTCTCTCTAGCCCTGGAAAGGTATTTTCCTGCAGAAGCAGTGAAAAATCCTAAAATCCGTGGCTGTCTTCATCAGTCCTAAGAACTGATTCAATGAATAACAAAACCCAATTTTTCTCAGGAATGC
>NW_006792454.1:687895-794582 GCF_000442215.2 Lipotes vexillifer
AGGAATGCCCTATTAAAATTAGTTTTCTATTTCATTTTGTCCAAAATTTACTGGCCCTCCTTTAAGAAAATAAGTCTGGAAATTCTGAGGCCATTTATAAATTGAAAGCACAGCCATAGTTAGAGATGGAAACATAATATTCTGTATACATTTTGACTGTTCCTGTCTCTACTTTGAAATATATGTTGGGACAGTGGAGACAAATGAATGTGAAATGAACAGTTTTTCAGATTGGTGGAGAAAACACACAGGTGTTTAATGTCCTCTGTAGCAAGATGTCCTTGATAGGAATTTCTCTCTTTTTTCACTCCTGAGGACACTGGAGAACATATTAAGGGTCTCTCGGTGCTTGAAAAGAAAAATACAGCCATCCTTTTCACTGGCTTCAAATAGTCTAAATAGGGTGAACAAACCCACTGCAGCTGAGTCAGAGAGAAGATAGCCATCTGGTAGCGATAAGCAGCCCTGGGTAGCTTTGAAACTGAGCCAGCCTGGAGGTTGAGCACAAACCTCAAGGAAGGACTTTTGACTTCAAGTTAATCACTTGGTGCTGGTTGATAAGGGAAAATGAAGGAGTAGTGAACAAGGCACTGACCTCCCTTGGAAGCATTTATTTCTTTTTAAGTGTGCTTTAGAATTGACCACCTGTCATGATGTTATCATTCGGGTTAATGGTAATCTGGCCTTATATTTTTATAACTGTGTGAGAAATTTGGGCTCAATGCATTTGGGAAGTCTGTATAAGTGAAGCAGTAGAGCACAAGAGTGTTGTAGTGAAAAATGCCAGCTCCAGAGCTGGACTGTCTGCATTCCAGTCCTGACTGCTTAGCTGCATGACCTTAGACAAGCTCCTGAACCTCTGTAAGACTCGGTTTCCTGAGCTGAAGAAATTAAATTAATGATAGTATCTACCTCATCAGACTGCTCTGAGGATTAAATGAGATGATCTCTATAACGACATTAGCCTAGCAGACAGTCAGGACTCCATAAAAGCCAATGCCCTATTAAACTCAGAATCACCCATTTCTGGTCCCCTTATAATATACTGATCTCAGCTTCAAGAGATTTTTCTATTTTTAGGGGTTTCTAGCAGCAGTTAATAGGAACACTGACAACAGTTCCCTGTTGAGTTAAGAATGTGATTTACCTAAGAAAAATCCAAACATTCCCTGCAGATTGACAACCCCTGGGCCCACCCAAAAAATTCAACTCTGGTTTTGTTGCTGGGGAGCTGGCCAGAGGCAACTGACACACCTCATCAAACATCAGTTCAGGTTCTACCTCAAAAACAGGGATATCCAAGCAATTGGACCTACTACATTAATCCCCATTCGGAATAGGAATAATAAATTGTCAGGTTCTTAGGTGGCAAATCAGGTCCTTGAGCTGGCAGCTTTTAGTTATGTTTTCTCCGAGGTGCAATAAAGAAAGGTGCAGATGGTGGCAGCAAAAGGCAAGCAAAGATGATGGGTGGTTTTCTTAGATAGAGCCCCATCACAATGTCAAGGCATCTGGGGAATGACGGAGTTAGATACCAAGGTTAGTAGCTTGACTATGGTACGGTATGTAAGGTCATATGGTATTTCGTTGGTTGAAGAGAAACAATCTGGAAATAGCTGGGGTTTTGACACATATACTCTCAGAGGAAAGGAGCCAGAGGATGTTCACCAAGTCACTCTGAACACTGAGTTGGTGAATGTTGAACCGTTTGTTCCTAGGGGATATGCAGGGTTAGGTTCTTGCCAGCCTTTGGTCACATTTTTATAAAATGATAAATACGTATCTTTGTCTCATGTGTGTTTCTGATTATAGACACCTTATTCACTATATATTGTTGTTTCATTCACATTGGACCGACAGCCAGTAACACTGCATCTCATCCCTGAACGAAGCTTAGTAAACACACATATCTTCTCCATTAGGCACGTTTCAGCCTTCTTGCACTTAGGAACACTAGAGAGCACTTCAGCACTACACTCTGAGACCATTTTACGTAGCAAAATCACCAAGAAGAATCACAGAAATGCAGAAACACAGCACCAAGTAGATGGCCAAAAGGAAGTTGCTTACAGTATTAGTGTTGAAACAACAAGGCAGTGCATCATCCGTTTCAACCTCATCTGGTAAGGTGTGCACTGAGTGACTCAAATTTTCACTGCTCTGAGCTAGTCCATGAATGACCATGGAAGCACCACCAGTGTTGACCTTGGGGTTACAAATAAATTTTAACTTGTAAGTAAATTTGCAAATATGAAATCTAGGAATAATAAGAATCAACTGTCTGGAGGAAATACTAAGTATTTCAATACCATCCCAACTTTATAATAAAAGATCTTTCTTTAAATGGTATACCAATGCTTTGTTTTCAAAATATCCAATACCGAAAATATGATTTTATGGGGCGATAATGGTCTGAGTTTTCTAGTTGCAAATTCAAAATGTTGCATAATCCAAAAAAATTCAAAAATGACTTCATGTAAGTAGAGAGACCTTCACTGTAATTATAAGTTGATACTAGCAAAAGTATTTAGGGGCCACAGGCATCTGAGGAAAATCAATAAAAGAAAGTTAAGGTTTCCATGAAATTATAAAGCTAGTCAGAGTGTCAAATAAAAGTTAATTAAGGCTCAAATTTATATAGATATAACCTGTAACTAACAAAGGTAAAATTTAGTTACAAAAGTTTCCCAGGATTATCTGCCAAATAATTCATCAGGGTCTAGCATATGGAGCTTTATAAAAAAAATCAGAAGGGATACATTTTACAATGAGTCTCTCTTCAGAGCCATAGTGAGCTTCTATCTTCAGGGCAGTGATACCATTGAAGAAAGGAGCTGTACTTTAGGTGCCAATGTGTCTCTCCTTCTAAGAAGGCTGCAGTTTTGGAGAATGAACTTAAGGGAAGCACATTTTTTCTTCTTAATCCCTCAACTTTCCAAAACCCCCGTCCCCACAAGCCACAGATGATACTACCCCTTCTTTCCCAGCCCCACTTTAATGACAAACACCATTATTTTCAATCGGCAAGTTAAGAAGGCAGCACCTAAATCCATCCTGATCAAGATGGGAAATATATTCCTATCCTCACCAGTGCAGGGCTTAGGAATTGATTTGATAGTTCTAAGTGCAGCAACTGGGGTTTTCTTTCGCTATCGCTCCCTAGAACTACAATTCCTTTCTCCACCTGAATCCTTGTTCAGACCTCAGATGTCTGACATCTGATACCAGGCACATCTTCCTGAGGGCCATCCCCATAGGTCTATCCATTCTATGTAATGCTGCCACTCAACTGACATCACATCACATATCACTGCTGCTTGAAGATAATTAATGTCCATCCCATGGACCAATTCAAAATTCCATGGAGAAACAAAGCTGGTCTGACACAAGTCTTTAAACAATGATTCAGACTGTTTCTCCCCCAGCTCTACGGTTAATTCAAACCCCCATTCACATGGTTCCCCTCTATAATTCTACCTTACTCTCTACTCTCACTACTCCATCTTCCTAATCCAACTCTGCCTCACCCTGCACAAACATTTTAAAAGGTTACGGTAAGATGCCACTTCAGAGACTGAGGAGAGACCAGCCATAAGGCACACAGTAAGACATTAGATCTGTGAAGTATATAGTCTCTATAAACCTATAGACATATTCCATACAGTCTGTTCCAAATCTATGAAATAAGAGCAATTACATCTATCCTCCCACCTGGGGTACTTGAAGTCTTTATTTAGGGCTTCAAAAAGACAATGAGTGCCTTCCAAGAAAAAGTGTTTAGTAAGTTCAAAGGATCAATCTTATTATAAAGAAAATGTCAGGCCAATTAATTTGTAGATCCTTTTTAGCTAAAAGTCAAAAAATTACTTTATAATGAATTCTTTATTGGAGCAAAACTCATCTTTTCATACTCTAGGGCCTGCACCTTTCTTTTAAAATTTATTTTACTCTTCTGGGGGAAAAAAAGACTTATAAAACATTTATAACTTATAATAACCAATAATTATATTTAAGGAAAGTACTATATTTTTTCTCTTCAGCTGAAACATATGAGCATACAAACAGAATAAGATAAAAAGAACCTCAGTTTAATTCTACAAAATAATTTCATTCAATTGAATTCATCTCTTTGGATGACCTCTATTTTTTTGCTATTTTAAACTAAAAGAAATCATTTTTCTAATAAATATGGATTTTTAACTTAGCAGAAAAATTCAAATATTGAATTTATTTTTTTGATATGTGAATATGGTTTACCAGTATATACATTAAATTTAATTGTATTAAAGTTTCTACTTTCACTTAAAAGCATTTTTTCTATGCTTCAGGTATATCAAGTTCCTTTAATCAGGCAAAGATCTAAACTGTCATTTCAAAGGCAAAATTTCCACAACTAAATAATACCTCTAGCATGGAGGCGTTTCTACCCCAAAGATTTGCTGTTTCTGTTTGACACTTCTAAGCATTAACAGTGTTCAGATTCATGTTACCCAGCAGAGTTCTACAGAGAGAGCTTGATTCTTTTTTTAAAGACTAAAACTAAAGTACAAAGAACATTAACCAGTGAGGAAAATTAGAGATTTTTAAATAGTAGAACTGTTGGCTGAAACACTCTGGGTAGAAAATAACATTTTACCAAGATGCTGTGATGTTTCGTGCCACTATTTCACACCTAAGGTGTTGTTTTCTTCATTCAGAGGCAGCAATCGGTTGGAAAATAAACACAAACACATTTTTTTTTTTTTGAATCTTAAGGCTTAGCTAATTTGCTATATGGTGATTAATGCTTTAATCAAGATACTCGGGTTTGAAAATTAATCATTTCATCAACTAAATATGGAATATATGTGGATAGAAAAATGCTATAAATCAAAAGGAGAAACATTTAGACCTTATAGAATTATTAATTTTTCAAAGAAATCTCTCTGTCCCCCTTCCCCTTTGCTGCTGAAGCGCCAGTCTACTACTGAGTAGCTACACTGCTCTGAGTAAATAAATGCTTACCCTCTCTAGCCTTTGTGTCTTCATTGCTTAAAAGGCGATATCAGAATTTATGAATTGACTCTGGTTGGCAGGAAGGAGCAGCAAAGTCAGTTGCAAAGGGTCATGGACCACAGAGAGGTAAAATCATTGGCGGCCATTACTACCAGTCGGCCATACAACCCCAAAGAATCAAAGGGAGAGGGACCGGGTCCACTTCCACTGGACGTCAGAAAGTGATGGAGAGGGGAGGGAGGCAACAGATATATGTGCCCTCATCTTTTATGAACAGAATTCTCAGACCAGGGAGATAAGTTAAACAGGCTGAAGTGAAAGTCAGGAGTACAGATGAAGCTTGGGGCCAACATAATATCAGAATTTCTGGAAGGAAACCACCTCACAGGACACCCAAACACATGCACTGAAATAGGGCAGCTGCAGGAAAGTAAGACCAACAGTGCAGCACAAGTGTAGCCTGCCAGAACGTCTGGTCCCTATACAGTGTTGAAGCTCTCCAGCGGTGTCTATGTGCCCTAGGGAAGAATACAAGTACTTAAGGTCACTGATATTGCTGTCTAGTGAAAATATCCGTGTAGAGTTGCTGAGGTGTGTGGGGGGAGGGAGCAGGTGGCGGTCAGGGCAGAGTTGAAGGGAGGAGGAAAACCTTTAGCCAAGAACCTCAGATCAGACAATTTCAGTCTAAGGTACATGCAGCACCCGCAAGACAAAGGCAGGCTCCCATTCACAAGCTGACCATGACTCTGCTGAGAAACGACTGCTCTAGGTCAACAAGCTCTAGACTGAAGTGCTGGGTATCAGCAGGGCAATTAGGAATTCAAATGAACGTGCAAGAACCTCGTGCATGTGTCCTGAGCCCTCTTTTTTCCAACTGCTTCCTGGGAGCGTGATGTCCCTAGCCTACCCCCTCACACAGGCCTCCAGAAGATCTGGAAAAGAGAGAGAAGATCCAAAAGTCTGCACATGTGCCTGGAAGAGATTTAAATGTAGGGGTTAAACTGAGATAAATATCCCAAATGGGAACAGATTTAGTTTCCTCTTGAACCATTCTCATATACTAGTAATATGTGGGTTTTATAAAGAAGGGCAAATCAATTATAAGAAAAGAAAGCAGCTACTTTATTTTTGTACTTTTAAATGTAATATCTGGTATTAAGATAATCCCATTATACTCCTCTTCCAGTGTGTTTATAACAATTAAGTGAAATTAATTAACAATGAAGTGAAACATGCATAGTGTCTAGCACTCTGTGACTTCTGTCATCCAATAGATGCTAGCTTCCATTCTTATCAGACAACTAGAGAGGCAAGCTCCCAGACCTCCTTGTACTTTGTAAAGCACTCATTCCTCCTACCTGCAGTTTGATAGTGGTTATATTTGCGAGTTGCAGTGTGACTGCCCACATGCCATGCTGTGGATAACACTGTGAAATGATCTGCTGGCACGGAAAGAAATTATAATAGAACCTTGATGTAAGAGCCTACTGATGATTAAATGGATTATTATAGGTCATTTTTAAAACCATGTAAGTTATCTACTTTGAACTATCAGGATCTTGTGACTGGGTATATAAGAAAGTTGGTACTCTCCCTTGGAATTTCCCAGCACCAGAAAGATGATCACTCTGAGTAAACTATACCAGATTACCGTCAGCACTCCCTGGAGCACATTTCCCCAGAGAAAAGAAAGAGGCTTGAAAAGCCACACTGAACAAACATCCCACTGATATGGATACACTGGGTATGTATCATAGACAACTGTAATTTTTGTGAGACTGATGTGACAGTGTTCACGTTCAACAATACAGCTGTATTTCACACCAGTCCCAGGAGGCAGGCACAGCCCATCAGTATCTGCCATGGAGAGAAGGAAACATGCTTCAAATCTATCCCACTGCTTGGTTACTGACTCCTCTGTGTCCCCCGAGGATTCATGAGGGAATGCTGGTACATCCACCCCCTTGAGGAACCGTGAGCCCGTAACAGAAGCCTCTGTAATGCTTCTCTGGGGGGTGGTTTGGGGAGGCAAATTAGTCAAACCCATCATTTAAACGTATTGACAGGAACTGGTTTTTATATTGCCATATAAAGAGTAATAATTGAGCATAACTGAGTGTTGTAGCTTGTTTTGGGCAACTGAATAACTGCTGCCTGACTTTGTAACTTAAAGTATGCTTTCAGGAGGAATGGTTTAAACGTCTGAAGAATTTAGCTTGTAAAAACAATCGCTTCTTCCTGCAGCTCCCTTCCTACAACACTCAAAAAGCCAGCATGAAAGGCCCCTCTGTGGCCCCCTAAACCAGTGTGGTTTCCTTAAGCAGATCTCTAAGTATTTTTCATAATTAAAAATTATTGTGAAATAAAGAACCATGCTATCTGATCCCCATTTTTGTGGAGCCCAGTGATCACACAAATTCTGCCTGGTAACAAATGTGGCATTAAAAAACAAACAGGGCTTCCCTGGTGGCACAGTTGTTGAGAGTCCGCCTGCCGACGCAGGGGACGCGGGTTCCTGCCCCGGTCCGGGGAGATCCCACATGCCGCGGAGCGGCTGGGCCCAGGCTCAGCGGCTGGGCTGAGCCTGCGCGTCCCGAGCCTGTGCTCCGCAACGGGAGAGGCCACAACAGTGAGAGGCTCGCGTACCGCAAAAAACAAACAAACAAACAACTCTCCCACTATGGTTTTAAAGTATACCCAATATGCTGATAGTCCTGTGATTATTAATTTGGCTTTTCAAACACCTGAACCCTAGGGAAGGGCTACCTGAATAGGAAAGACATTAGTTTATGGGAAATTACATTTTCCTTTCTATATTAATACAGTGCAATTCATATGATGTGTATATTGTAGCAGATCACTTGGTTGAGCAGTAAGGATTCCTATCATCGTCATTTGTCCTAACACGACCCTAACTGGTTTAAGCCAATCAGTAAGTAGCATTTCCCTGACAACATTATCAATCTAGGGTGGGACACAAAATTTAAGTAGGCTGAGTCAAACTGAATCAAAGGATCTACATTGCGTGCTTGGAAAAGAGAACTTGCTAGAAATGCAAGTGTTCTGGTCCTACTTCGGACCTACTGTGATGGTTACTTTTATGTGTCAACTTGGCTAGGCCATGGTACCAAGAGTTTTGGTCAAACACTAGTCCAGATGTTGCTGTGAAAGTAATTCTTCAGATGTGATTAACATTCAAATCAGTAAACTTTGGTAAAAAACCTTTATAATGTAGCTGAGCCTAATCCAATCAGTTGAACACCTTGAGAAAAAGACTGAGGTTCCCCTGAGGAAGAAGAAATATTGCCTCCAGATTACCTTCAGACTCTAGCTGCAACATCAGTTTCCCAAAATCACATGAATCATTCTTAAAATAAATGCGTGTCTATAAATATACCATATGTCTATATATACCATGGTATAAATATAGACACATACACACACAGAGATATTTATTTTAAGGAATTGGTGAATATACATATACACACCCACACATATTACATTAGTCTCTTTCTCTGGAGAAATTCAATTAGTGCACCTACTAAATTGGAAACTCTGGAGGTGAAGCCCTGAAATCTTGTGTTTTAACAAGTCTTCCAGGTAATTCTGATGCACCTAGAGTATCAGCTCTACTGCACTAGATCATCTTTATGGTATCTCATTGACAATTCAATAAAGGAAGTTTCAAATTATATTGTGATGGATTAGCATTTTCTCCATTTAACTAAGATAAGATTCTGGTTGCCGGAATCTCATTCCCTGCGTGGTTCCAGGTGAGTGTAGGCCACAGAGATGACTCATGAGATATGGAAGGTGGAAGTGCAGCAGCAGTACTTGTTTTGCATGCTCTGAAGTCTGGAGCAGGGCACACGCCCGTGGTTTACCTGCTAGCTCACCTGCTTGGCATGAGAAGCAGCCAGGCCCAGAGAAATTGCACTTCTCTGGATCCTCCTTCTGGTTTTTCAACAGCTGGGCCATGGAGAAGGGGTCCAGTTTTTTCTGCAGATCAGTGCCATCATGGAAATAGGAGATGTAAAGGTGCTGAGAAACTGAAGCTGGTTCCAGGCAATGCCCATGGCTTTCTGCTTAACCTTCGCAGGTTCCAGTTTGCCCTTGTTTCTCCCACTTCCCACCCTTCTGCCTTTTGCAGATTCAAAAGCAACAGCTTTACCAAGACTGCTTACCCAGCTCCCACAGTTGTACAAAGTCAAATCCCTGTAATAAATCCCTTATGGTATCTGTCCAGAAGTTCTCCTCTGATCAAATCTGACAGTTACATAAACAGAATCAGTGGAGAATGTTTTATTGAAAAGAAAGTCAGAAAGACCAGGAGAACACTTACTTTTACTTTTAATAATCCACTCCCTACATTATCCTGGCTAATGTAGTATATATTCTGCCCTTGAACATGTGCAGTGTAATATCTTTGGTCTTCCTTAAAGTCTCTCCTGCCCATTTCCATTTATGTTGAGATATTGTTTTCTTTCATCTACTACTTTTCATTCCTGAGGCTTCAGGACATTGTTCCTTGTCCTACAATCTTCAGACACTGGGAATACCTCTTCCCCTTCAGTCTGTTGTCTGTGCCCTGGGAGGTACAGACCTTCCAGTGTCCAGTGAATTATGCAATTCATTTCCTCAGAGCATCCTCCTTCCTAAATGACATCAATTTATTTTCCAAAGTTTCTTCTAGCCTCTTATCATCTGATTCTCATTTTTTTGGCCTTTTCCTTATTTATATCATACTCCTATTTGTGTTAAAACATTACATTGAGACCACAGAGGAGACCCCAAATACAAAGAGACTTAAACATTAATGATTTTGGAATGTGTCTGCATCCATTTTCAATAACCATTTTAAATATTCTTGGTTTTTCAATGTCAGTGGAACTTTTGCATTTCACTGAAACTGGAGAAATGTTAACTTTTTATTTCTAATGCATTATCTGACTTATCAACTAAGATGATTAGTGAATGCCGTATTTTATCTTTAAAAGTACTCACAATGTTCCTTCTGCAATTAGAAGTCACTCTAGTAAACGGAGGTTTTGCCTATTTAACGTGAGGAAGTCAACTGTGAGATTCACTTAGAATATTTAGTCATTATCAGGGGTCTGTAAATTAACTGTCTGGTACTACTTTTCCATCAATCTCATAAGCTCTACTTCCTTATATATTTTATAACCAGTTATTGGTGGTACTAGTACATGATCTCTCCTTTTACATCCTGTTCTGAAATACCATTAACTGACAGATTATAGTATAATGTACTATATTATGTAGAAAATATAATACAAAAATAATTTTTTTTACAAAATGATTAAGACAATCCATTTCAGTTTTTCAGGAAGACATCAAACTTCTTAAATGTGACCCATCCAGTTTTTAATACTTAATGTAATCAAATCAGATCACCTGTTTGAGAATAGACAATCACGACTTTAATTTTAAATACCATGACAGGATAGAAAAAGAAAGGGTAGTTTAAGAAAAAAAAATTATTCATCCTAAATAAAAGGAAAAAGTGGATATTTCAGTTACGTTAATGACCCAATTGCTATACTTCTATGAAAATTCACTCCTGAAATGGTCAGGATAACCTTGGTAAATAGCAGATAGAGTACTGATTCATAGAACTCAACTAGAGTTTTAAATTTCTGAATAAGAATGCAGTTTAGTGCTCGCTTCGGCTGCACATATACTAAAATTGGAACGATACAGAGAAGATTAGCATGGGCCCTGCGCAAGGATGACATGCAAATTCGTGAAGCGTTCCATATTTTTTAACTGATTCACTTTGTTATAAAGCAGAAACTAACACACCATTGTAAAGCAATTATACCCCAATAAAGATGTTAAAAAAAAAAGAATAACTAAAAACAAAAGGTAAAATCATGACCAAAAAAAAAAAAAAAAAAAGAATGCAGTTTATTTTTTAAAAAAATCAATGTAGATTGCCTTCCAAATAATTCATTTAAAAGTAGGAACCCGCAAAATCTTTATCCACTCTTTTTCACACTTGTCATTTTCATAATAGTGATACGTCTCATACTGTATGTACAGGAAATATATATAGTAATACTGCCAGGGAATGCTTTCAATTATCATTATAATTTCTCTCTGCAACTTCATTTATTTAGGACCCTACTTAATGCAGAACAGTGATTTGCAGGCTCACATGAATGAATTATAGACTGACCAGTTTACTTTTATCTCCATAAAGTTCATTTATGTTATTTCACAAAAGACTCTTTTTTTTTTACAATGTACATAGTCATATAGAAATGAATACATGCAGAAAACCATCTTGAAATCCCCAGTCAAATAAGGAGGAAAGAAACGGTACATCAAGGTCTCAGATTGCCATTATGCAGCACTTAATAACCCCAAGGACATGTACTTTTCAATGAATACAAATTACTAAGGATAAGAAAAGGCTTACATAGACTAATTGCTTAAACAGCAGTTCTGTATTTTTACAATAGAAATCTCTAATTACAGTGAGAAGTAAATTTGCACCAAATATTTTTCTATTTATATTTTGACTGAAATGTGCTAATTTATTTAAAATAGGTAGGCTTACTGCATCCTCTACTATCTCTACATTGCTACCTCTGTGTCTGGAACTGTGTTGTGGGTCAGAAGAATTCAGAGAAATAGAAGAAATAATATGGAGCAAGATTTGGATCGGAATTGTCTTGGAATTTCCCTATTGTCTTGAATTTCAGCTCGATCATTAACTCTGAGGACGATGAGAGACAGATAATTTCAACATCTAAAGAGAAGAACTAGACACACTCTAGAAAGACTTACTAAGGCGTCGCCAAGTCACTCCATCAACTTGACTCCTTCCTTCATTTGATAAAAGACAAGGCTAGAGATTCTCTGAGGGAATTTTCTTTGATGGGATTGGTAACATTTAAGACAGCCTGGCTTTCCCCTTACCTTTCCAAGGGAGCCACCGATAAGACAGGGAGCTCTAAGGAAGGCAGATTGGAATTTTATGCCCCAGTGGGGTATTTGTAGAGAAATCTGTCAGACTGTACTTTGCAGCCACAGGTGCACTGTGAAAGAATGTTTTTGAAAAACACTTTAAATATGCCCTCTGTAATTTGTGGAGCATTGAAGGAAACCAATGCTGATGTGTTTCTATCTCCTAGAGAAGTCTCAAAGCAAGGGGCAGGCTGAAAAGAGTGGGAGTAGTGTTTGAAGAGGCAAGGGTGAGTGAGCGTTCCCTCTCAACAAAGTATCTAGACTCTGGTGAAAAAGCCAGGCCTGGTGGGTAAGGCAACCCCATAGTTACCTTCAGTGGGGAGCAGCTGAGGGGGAAAATGAGGGAAGGTAGTCAGAAAATGCAGCACTATCATCAAGAAATGGAAAACTGCAGTACGCAAGCAAGTAGAAAAATGTTTGCCTAAGAACCTGCTAAGTGACACACAGGAACCAGCATTTTGGTTCTGCTACAAAGAAGGAAGGGAAGGTCTAATTGTCATAACACTAGTCATATACATCTTCCTCAACGATTTCTTGCCTTGACCCTAACGATGACCCTGCAGAGGCCAGAACCCACACGGGAACGGTAGATGAGGAAGATCACAGAAATAAACAACAACTGCAATAGCAAAATCAGACCCAGCTTTCTTTTCCCATCACAGACCCTCTGTCACAGCAGGCCTGACCTGGGGAAAGGAGGAGGAAGGGTTGTACATTGGATCTGAGATGAAAGTTGATTAAGTTGATCCCAGTGCTCTGGATACCACCTATTGGAGGGATCTAGAAATATACAAAAGCGGTTTTAACATTTTCCTTTACCATATTCAAGTGATGTGTACCTGAACATACACCGGCACAACTTTTTGACAAGGAAGTTAAAATGAGTAGGAAAATAGTGGTTTAATCATGGAGACTGGTTCCATCATTTTCTCACTTTCCAAACATTTGTGTCTCCTGTGTCACGCAATGTTGACGTAAATTTTATAGAAATCAGGATCCACATTTCCTGGTAGTTACTGTGACTCGCACAATAAGTTCTAACATTCCTGAGAAGACAGATAACTGGACTGAACTGGAAGAGGAAGGGGAAAAAGAAGTCTGAGGAGCCTAGGAGAGATCTACAATTTTTCTGAAAAAAACAAAACAAAACAAAACAGTAAAATGTTGCAATTAATGGTTCTGATAGACGAAATGTGAAGACTACACAATATAACACTATTGGCTTATGAGTGAATGCACTCCTTCATTCAAAAATACACTGAGTGCTTCGTGTGTGCAAGTACCATATATTACAGTTATAGAAAATAAAGACAGCACTTATCTTAATAATTTCTGAGGATAAAGCTTAGTGTAGATAATTAAACAGCCACCAACAACACACATAAACGGCAATGCGTGTGTACCCACACATACACATACACACACACATACACTTTATGATGACTTTTCTAAAGGTATGTGACCCAGAGAAACTGGGGTGATGAGTGACTGTTTTGTGGAGGACGTAATCTTCACGCTGAATCTTCAAAGATGACTAGAAGTCACCCAGGCCAAAAAGGAGTAGGGGTAAAGGCAGTTGAGATGGTTCCAGGTAAGGCAGGAGCATCCCTAAAAATAGAGACTTTGGAAGCAATGGAAAATGCCAGTAGTTCACTCAGCTTAGCTGACACATCAAGTGTGTTCAAAGCAGCAAATGTAAATGGAGGGAAAGACCGAGAAGCATGCTTTTCAAAACTCTCAGGGCAAGCTTTGAGATAGTGAGAGAAAGAAAGAGTGAGTGGAGCTCAAAAAGTCCTACCCTTCAGCCACAGAACTCTACTTCCATGTTTTACATGGATATTACCTTCCATGTTAGATTTCAGTTGAACTGTTCTACAACTTAAAAAAAATCAGGATCCATGGATCTTGAAAAATAACAGAAGGCAAATAGACAGAGAGAAAGCACCAATAATTGGAAAAATACGAGAAGAGAAGGTAAAGAATGCTACGTCACAACTATGAAGGTCTTTCAACACATTGATCTTTTTTGTGAATCTCTTCCTTTATTCTGTTTCCTGTTCTCTCTCCTCTTACCCCAAATTGCCTCTTGATAGTCACTCTCCCTGACAAATTTTCTCCAATCTGCGCCTTAAATATTCATTCATAAATTCATTCTTTCAATAAACATTATGACTGCCAGAAAATACAAAAATTAATCAAACAGTCCTGTTCATAAGGACCTCCCACTCTAGTGAAGAGGGCAAGCATGAAGAACAGATAACTTACAAAATGATACGCCACGTGCTGTCAGGTGCATCTTTGATTCCCATAGAATGAAACGGACATACAAGAAAGAGCATGGGGTGAAATGCTGGATTGGGTGAAACTTATATTCAAATCTCATCTTTGTCAATTCTTAGCTATGTGCTCTTCTTTTTCAATTACTAGCTCTATCTACACCTCAACTTTTTCTCATGTACAATAAGGAGTAATAGAAGTACCTGCCTTATTGCGTCGCAGTAAAGACTGAATACGACCAAGGATGTAAAGTGCTCAGCAGTGTACCTGCCACTTAACCACTGAATAAGTCATAGTGAAGATGATCATAATGGAGAGGAGAAAGGGGAAGAGAAGGAGCAAGAAATGAGGGAAAATGGAAGAATAAAGGAGTGTCACAGAGAAGGTAAAGTTTAAGCTATGTCTTAATCCACGAATAGAAGTTCACCAGTTGAGTGAGGTGGGAAAGGGATTCCCAGGCAAAGGGACTGTGGTGCCTCAAGGTTGTCTTTTCAGGTTGCCCCAGCCATGCTCTCTCTGAGAAATGACACCCACCACTATCTTGGCTTTAACTCTCAACTAGGCTGATGCCTTCTAAAGTGGCAAAATGATATTTCTTCTGAGTTTTCTTTCTATTAGACCTCACTATTTTGATGTCCTATAGCCACCACAAAGTCAAGCACTTTAAAAGTAAATTCGTAATCTTTCTCTCTCTTCCATTATTTCCCCTCTTCCTATATTCTCTTAGAGAACACAGGAATTTCAGGGCCGTCATATAGACTTTTCCTTCCTTTGCCCCCTGCCTTCTCCATTTAATTCATCACTAAATTCTATGTCAAATTTAGCTTCCAAATATGACTCCACGTCTTCAAGTTCATTCATTAACTCTTGCCTGAACATCTTAAATAGTGGCCCAGCTATTCTACATCCAGAATTTCCTTTATCCAGCAATTGGCCAATTATGTTTGTTCACTCATGCCACAAAGATTAACTGAACAACTAAAAGATGCCAGGAATTCTTTCATGTGCTAGAAAATCAATCATGAATACCTCCAAGCTACTGAGGCATTTCTTTATCTTGTCACAGTATAATCTTTGCAAAACTAATCATGTCAACTATTAAAAACTCTATCAACTCCATTTTGCCTACAGACTATGAGTGAATTCAGTACAAATTTCTTAGCATGGCACAGGAAGCCCTTCCCACTGAAAAGCCTGCCTACTTTAAATAAATCTTTTTTTTTTTAAATCATTCCATTTCCAACCAATCTCCAAGCATTCCATGCTCTTTCTGCCCTTTGCCCATATGGTAATTTTTACTTCAGCTTTTCCCTCCATCTCTGTCTGAGAAATGATCCAATTTTTAAAAACCAGTTTAATATCTTCTCTATGAAAGTGAAATCAGTCAATTAATGAATTTCTACTGTATCTTCTTCCTGCTTTAGTCCCACTGCTAATCATTAAACCCTTTAGACTTTATTTTCTGACTGTTTGGCTTAATGCTTTCTGATGACCAATGGAAAACAGTTCTCTGCAGCTCCCTAGAAAATGTATTCCTATTCATCTTATCCATACCTTTTGCTATCCTGTTTATATTCAGATACTACAGGTCTGTGTAATAGTATCAAAACATATAGGGAAAGTCCTAAATTGATCCTCTTTTGGGGAGATTTCTAGAACTATAGAGCACTTTATTTTCCTTTTTTTCCAACATGCAATTTATGAAAGAGAAATCAATCTTAGGTTAAGCCAACTCATATCTCAATTATAAGTTAGAAGTAGAATTGGTATTAAACATAAAATAATTGATCCTTTAGCTGTGACTATGTGACTCTTCAAATCTGTTGCTAAACACATTCTCCTAATTTCTTTAAATTAAGGATATTTAATGACTGAAATTAACCTACCTCTCCATACAGTGTATACCAATATTAAATTCATTTACTCACTGAACAAATATTCTTTAGATAATTACTATGTTATAAGCACATTATGAGGCCTAGGGTATACGGGGTTAAATAAATAATCTTTGCTCCCCAAATACTCACAGTCTAGTAGAAAATTGAGAAAAGAAAAGCAACGAATACAGCATAAAATTATAACTGCTATAATAGAAGTCTACATGGCAAACTGTGCAGTCAAGAAGCTGAACCAACGAAAGGGAGGAAGATGAATAGATGGGGAGAAGAACACTCCATATCAGGTAAGGACAGGTGTCCAGGATGTGCAATTAAAGAAAAGAACAGCAGTGTTCAAACAGCCCAAGATAAGTTCGTGTGTATGAACTTACACGTAGAGTCCTTCCTGAGTTGTAGCTTCCTAGAGCTTATGGAAGGTATCTTATTAATCGCTGTTTCTCCCACAGTTTATTGAGTAGTAGGTGCTCAGCACACATTTCTTGAACAGACAAATAACTGCCTAGTAAGAACTAATGAGCAACTGATAGTTCTCAGATTATCTGAAAATTCTGATATGGGATTAAGCTCTAGGACTAGAAGTAGCAGTGTTTATATAAATACATGTGGCCTCTCACTGTTGTGGCCTCTCCCGTTGCGGAGCACAGGCTCCGGACGCACAGGCTCAGCGGCCATGGCTCACGGGCCCAGCCGTTCTGCGGCATGTAGGTTCTTCCCGGACCGGGGCACGAACCCGCGTCCCCTGCATCGGCAGGCGGACTCTCAACCACTGCACCACCAGGGAAGCCCTAAATATGTATTTTTTAATTTGACCTTTAAGGGTTGCTTGGACACTGTAGATTGTAAATTTGACAAGAAATGCTACAACGGAAAATATCAAGATTAGACTAAATTCATGATAGACCAGGATTTATTTTTAATTTCCAGATAGAATTAATTAATGCTGTCAAGGTAGAACTGAATAAGGCAGGAACATCCCAGTGCAGGGGAAATTAATTCATTAGATGATTAAATATATGTGTATATGTATGTATGTATACATATATATGTACATACATATATATGTGTATCTTTTAAATGTAATAAAATAGTACAGTTTATTATAAGCCTTATAGAGTGAATATTTGGAAGAGCTTGCCTCTTCTATAATTAGGAAACACTCTTAAGATGCCAGGCAAAGTTGGCTACAATTCATGTTTTGGGCACTAATGTACTACTGTTATTTCCCTCCTTTCCTTTAAAACTATGAAGTTCTGAAGACACCCATAGGGCAACATGCAGATCATTACTACTGCAAGACAGGCTGGTAAGGATGGAGCAGAGCAGTGTGGAAAGAATATGGATATCAGGGTTAGACCTAAGTTAAAATTCTAGATCTGGACTGAGTGAATTTGGGTAAAGTGAAACCCCATTCCCTCATTTCTTCTCATATTCCTGGTTAATTCTAACTCATGTTTCAGGCTCAACTAAGGTCATTGCTCTAAAACCTTAGTAGTTTCAAAACAGAATTCTTGCCATTTCTCCCCATCCTCCATTCTCTATTGCCTCAACACTTGCTTCCCCAGTTAGCAAAAGTATCAACATTTTATCCCATTTCTCAGGCAAGAATCCTATCTGTCTTTGTTGCTTTCTTTCTCTTATTCAAACACCACATCCAATACACCAAGAATTCTTGGCAACAGTGTCTTGGAAATAAAGCCTGAATCTGATCACTTTTCATAACCTCCAGCAGTACCATTTTAGTCCAGATTCCCATCAGTGCCTGGATACTGTAATACCCCTCTGGAATCTTCTGTCTAAACACCTGTCATCCTGCATCTTATTCTTTGTATGACAATCAGAGTCACCTTTATAAATGTGAATAAGATTATGCCACTTGCTTGCTCAAAATCCCCCAAAGGTTTTCCATCCCAATCATTAAAAAAAAAAAAAAAAAAAAAATCCAAAGACTTATCCATGCTTACCAGACCCTACATATGTGGGATGCTGGCAAATTCTCAAACTTAACTACCCACAGTCACCTCCTCACTCTTACCTTGGCTGGTCTCACTCTAATTTGAACAATGCCAAGCATACCCTAATCTCAGGGCCATTGCACCGGCTGTTTCCTCAGATCTTCAGATCTCCACTTGTCTCACTTGCTCTCGGCAACAGGTTACTGCACACAGTTGCCTTCTCAGAGAGTCCTTCCTTGACCACTCTGTCACGGGCATTCTCCCTGCCCCAGCCGTGTTTCCTGTTACACTGCTAACTCTTTCTTATCCCTGCCTAATATTACACATCTATGTTTTTGTTTATTATATATCTCCCCTAATGAATAACAATATCTATGATAACAGGAGTTATGTCTCTTGTTTACTATCTCAGTACTAATCATAGTACCTTACACATGGTAGGTGGTTTGTAAATGTTTAGTGAATGAATAGAGTGTTCTCTGAATTGTTGCCTCACATACCCTCCAGACACATCTCAGTGTTCTCTGTGATGTGTGTCCACTGGAACCACCATACCTTTTTTCTCCCTAGCACTTATGATACACCTGCTTACTTTTTCTTTATCCATAATTAGATTATATTCTCTTTAGGGTCAGAAGGCCACATCTATCTTGTTTAACACTGTATGTCCAGGGTTGATCTCAAAAATCTGGTGTACAATAAATGCTCAATATTGTTGAGTAAAAAGTGCTTGATCATGGTTTGAGGACTTGTTCTGTACTAAATAAATGAGAATCATGATAATAATAACACGTATTCTAATTTTATGCAACTGGAATCTTCGTAACTAGAGCTTGCCTAAGGAGAGGAAAAAACTGATTAAGAAGTAAATATAGGTGTGAAAAACAAGCCATTTGTCATTTCTATTTTAACTTTAGAAGACACAATCGACTTAACTTAGATTTATCATCCACAGGGTAGTTATTTTCAGCATGCTGGAAGTATTTTCCCAGCCCAGGAAAATAAAAGGCATTGCAGCACTGTATTTGTTTCTTTTCTCTTCTATCACTGGACACTAAATAGAAGCATACTTTTAGTCTAGTCTGTGGTAGTAAACTTGCATTCATCGCAGGGCTGAATTTAAGTGTATGTTTATAGAATGCTCTTGACCAAATAGGAAAAAAGAAAAAGAAAAAGGTAAATTACCTTGCAATTGAAAAGTGGTTGCTAACCCATCAGGAAAGCTGTCAAGAGATTACACCATTAGTTTCAAGAGTAGAGATAAGAGATGGCCTTAATCCCTAGAAAGAACTAAGTCAAATGACTGCCAAAGCAATGAAGTAAAATCTGAACTGAGTGACTCCCAACACTGTATCATATTGAATTGCTGTTTGGTGTGTTAATTGAAAACAGCAATGTGTTCCTCAGAAAGCTCTCTGAGTTTTATATTAGGGGATGCAGAATTTGGGGGTTTCATGTTTGTTCTTTCATACAAATTTCTAGTAATATAAATTACTAGAATTACAGATTCTAGTGCCACCCATGCCCTCTGAACCAGGCATGTATTCATTATTAAAATTTGGGAAGAATAAACATTTTGGCAGTCTGTCATGTCATTAGAGTGTCAACAAGCCCTTTGAAGGATAAAATCATTTCAATCCAAACCAGAGTTAACAGGCATTATTATGTGGTTATAACAACACAATGAACAGACGGGTGATTTCATATCCAACACCCTCCATTTACAATGAATACCTTTCCTTTCCTGTGTGAACACCATCAGAAAACTTTGCTCTCTCTTCTCAGGCTTCAGTGAAACTTTAGTCACTACCTATCTTTAATCATTCAAGAAATCTTCAAGAAAGAGCAGTTTTCATTTTGAAGATATTGGAACATAATTGAAAGCTACAAAAAACAGTGTGTCTCTCTCTGCTGACACCAAAGAATAAGTCCTATGAGGCCAAGTGAGTGGAATGTAGGTCTTGGTTTGACAGACTTTCTCTAGAGCTCTTGATCTTTGACATTTCAAATCTAGGTATGAGTCTTAAATTATCATACCTAATAAACATACCAATAAACAAAACATATATTGACTCCTTCTAAATTAATTAATTTCCCTGTTTTATTTTTCTAGCAAATCCCCTTTCTCTCTCCTTTCTTGCTTTCCAAAGTCTTACAGGTTCATACATAATCACATAGTTGATGATTTCAGGTGGTAATCCATTTGATAGTAATGTGACAAATGCTTTCAAAAAGGGTGAGTTTATGTCAACTTTTGCACATGTTTCTATGGCATGAGCCCAAAACACAGTAGGAAATGTTTGATGTCTTTAATATCTATTATTTGATTATCAACAGGCCTTCCCTAAAGAATGTATATAAATCTTAGGAGGCAGCATATATGCAATATGTGATGAAATTTTTACACATGTATTTTATCTATTTCAGCCACTCAGGATTTCATTTCCTTAATTTCAAGCTATCTGCAACGTTCCAGGAGAAGACCTCCTTTTATGTGTCAATTTATATTCTAGTGCACAAACATAGTTGCATATAGAAACAAACTATCAAACCTAATAAAATAACACACCATTGTAAAGCAATTATACTCCAATAAAGATGTTAAAAAAAAAGAAAAACAGATGGAAAAGCCCCTTGACTGCTATAATGATACACTAATAAAATATGGAAGTCAGCATTTGTCATTTTTATGTTACTGTGAGTCATGCAATCAATATAAAAAACTGTTTTATTATTGTTCACTTATTTACAGTTTTTAGTACCTGACATTATTGGAAATTTTTCTTTGGAAAAATTTTTTGAAAGAACTAAAGAGATCAAGAAGGGTGTAATCTCAACATATCAAATCCACTTGTCCTCAAATTACTGCTTTGAAAAGATATTTCTCAGTCTACTGTTCTGAAAGATAATTACTAAAACTTTGAATCCAACATTAGTTTCTCTGCCTCTTCTCTCTCTCTCTCTCTCTCTCTCTCTCTCTTTTGCTCTCACCTGTGCTCTCTCTCTCTCTTTCTCTTCCTCTCTTTCATTACCAAAGGTACTAGGGAATAAGTTAAAATTCTCAGGGAATAGAAACCATTATTAAATAAGTCTAGGTACCTGATATGACCAAATATGTCCTAAATTTATACTCTCTTTGCTCAGATCTAAGTTCAAAGTTCTAAACTAGCAGCTGTAGTACCTTTATATATTCCAAGGGCATGGCTATGAATTTTTTACTTTTAGATGTATTTTTTTATTGTTTGTAAAAGTCGGATCCCATAAATCTGCTAGTTTCAAAAATCTGCAGCTTTTTGAATAGTGGCCCTTGTATTTCGATTTAAACCAAATGGGACCAAACTTATTACTTCTATTCTGAAAGGTCATTTTTCATCAAGATTGTATTAGAAAATAAATCATTTAAAGCCATACTTTGGATGGTTCCTTGCACGAATGTCCTAAGAACATGTAATAAAAGGCTCTCTGCAAAGCAAGGCTGATTTGTTAATCCAAAGTGGTCTGAAGCTGCCACCTTCTGGCACTTAGGCGATAGTTCTCTAAACTCAGTATTCTGCTGACGGAACGTGACATAATTAGAACAACATGCACAGTATCTCCATCAATACCACAGAGAAGTCTGTTAAGCACAACAAAGGCAAAATGCCAAGATCACGTGTTCATTAGTATGAGTGTGTGCGTGTGTGCAATATTAAAATGCTATTAGTAGAAGCAAGTTGCAGTGGTAGAGTTCTAGTTCTAGGAACCAGTGAAGTTGCTACTAAAATCAGACAAGCAGAGTACTTGAGACTGGGGTGTTCATAGATGCCTTAGAAAACTGGAAGTATATGTAGAATGGAGGTTCTGATTATATTTTTTTCAGTGTTCTTCTCTCTTGACCAGAGTAAATCACAGCTTGGTACTTTATCAGTATCCTGTTTTAAGGCTATTCAACTTCATTCCTCCCTGAAGAACCACATTTTAAACTTAGGAACTACTTAGAAATACAATCCAAAATATTATCTCTACTTACTAAATATTCAAAAATAAAAATTCACATTGTTAAAAAAAATTTAAGTGTAACTATTATTTTTTTAAAGGTAAAAATGAAGTCTGTTTGATTATACTGATAATTCATGACAAATGATAGATTTTTCCCTTTGGAACAAACCCTTGGGATCAATCACAAGCAAAGCTTAGAGCCTGCGTAAATAGGTCAGCTGTGAAAACCTCCTGGGCTCCAAGAATGACCACTTTCTTGTTTTCCTGAGGCCATTTTTTCATAATAGCCAAAAGAATAAATTAAGAGTATTACTGTTTTTTCCATTTTCCTGTCTTTCATATGATGCTCTTCTTCTAGTGAAGGGCATCAGGGTTAGGGATTTAGAATGAGTTAAAAGAGCTCCAAGAAAAGAAACTGGCAACGTCTGTGATGCTGAGTAATTAAAGAGACCTACGGAGCCTGCCTGGAATTAGAGCACATAAGCAAAGATTAATGATGCCTGAAAATGTAAGGTCCCACGGTCTCCAAACAACGTGCAAGATGTCTCACCTCAGCTCTCTCCACATGGAACAGCTGCCCATTTTCAAGGCAAGCAAAATTGTATGTGTTCCTACTTTCATTCTGAAACGGGTTGGTAAAATCAAAGACAAAAGATTTAGCTTCAAAAAATAAGATTTGTGGTTTCTGCACCATAGTATTTGGCCTTGTCTTCTGTCCTATATTGCACAGTGCCTGTTAGTGGGTGTGTGTTCTGAGGCTGTTTCCTAGTTCCCTTCCTAATCTGGGCTATCAAGGGCCAAGATCTTAGACACAGCCCCATTGACGAGGGTGCAGAAGTGAAAACAGGAAATATGGTCTAGCTTCATTTCTCTTCTCCCATTGCTTAGCCCTAGAGGTAGAGCCCTTCTGGCGGTCAGGGCGCTTTGAAGGTTTGCACTATCTTTGATGAAAGAAACCGTGACTGCAGTAAAAAATGGTTTTCTTAAATTAATTCTAGATTCCTGATTGTTGGTCGTACCACCTAAAAGACACGGAAAAATTGGTTTGGTCTTAATTTTAGATAGTTATAGGGACACACAACAACCCCAACCAACTGCATTGTGATAGGACTTCAAATATTTAATGTATCTTTACTTGTTATCAGAAATTGGGACCTCTTATAAGGGCTTTTAAATTCTTTTTAGCCCCTCTGTGTGTGTATACGTGTATATGTGTGTGTGTGTGTGTGTGTGTGTGTGTGTGTGTATACATACTTTTTTTAAAATTAGGATTCTTGTACCTTCAATTTTAACCTAGGATTTTTGGATTATCTGTCCCCTTCCCATAAACATTTATTAATCTCAAACCACTCAAATGTTGGATTACATAGAGATTTTCAGTGCTAGACCAACACGGACCAATACAAGCACATACTGAAAACACCATAAATTCCAATTAATAGCACACACCACTATATGAGCCACACACACATAGTACAAGCAGCAAGGCACACGAAGACTGCCTGCTTCCTCAGATCATTTTGTATCATTTCAGCGTGCGCTCAGGTCTCCTTTCAAGGAGACTTCACACTCCTACCCCCTGCCATTTTCTGTAGGCTCTTGAATACTCCTTGGTCACATGTGTTCTCTCTCTCTGTTTTTATCTAAAAAAACATAAATCCAGCAAACAAGACTGCACATCTCATGAAACTTTTAACTCTCACATATAATCAGTTTAGTGTGTATTATGTACAGTGTACATTTAATGATACTCATTGTAAACAGTAGTGATTATTATATTCTGTAAGTTTACATAGTGGCAAGAATATTCCTTTGGAAGTAGAACTAACTTTATTAGCTAGCAAGGAAGGATATGCTCTTGAAAGTAAATGTGCTCCAAATGAGAAACCCCTTGAATAATTCTTGGCAAGGAATGTTGAGGCTATTGACAGAGATTCTGCTACCTCTCCATCTCCTACAATTATAATGATATAACCATATTTCCTCTACTTTCAGAAAAGGTTCTTTTCACTATTTGAGTTTGTGCAAATACCTAAAAAAGGCTGACTATTCTATGTGGTATTCCCAACCAGCCCCTTTAGGGATATATTTGTTCCATTAGGATAGACAACAAAAATTGCGTGTGTGTGTGTGTGTGTGTGTGTGTGTGTGTGTGTGTGTGTGTATGTTTGTGTGTGTGTGTTTATAATTCTATTGAGTTCCGAATATTTTTAATGCATTTGAATAATCACATTATAAATTTACTTAAAATAGATCATCAAAATTAAGGTTTTAGTTCTTACATTCTTTACTTCATTTTCTAAATAACATTTAGCATGCTATAATTTTCTCAGCTAATCTGTTAAATACTCTCCTTCAATTTCCCATTTAAGAGCAGAGTACATTTTATATTTAAATAAATAGAAACATTTTAAATACATCTTCATTGACTTTTGGTTACCTGAAGGATGGCAGTTAAGATAAAGAATATCTTTTCTGTTGTAGGACTTGCCAATATTTTTCGATCAGGCACCTCATTAGAAAAAAAAAGTTTCTTAGCAAGCACTACTAACCCATGTAAATGTATTTACTCGCACATGATACATACTTAGCAATCTGTTAAAATATTCCTTATAAATCACATACATAAATGGGCAATTTATAACAGCTGATAATAAGATTAAATGAATAACATGTAATTATTTTATTTGTTAAATGTGTCAAATATTTCAAAAAGACTGAAGTTTTTTTTCTTAAATCAAAGATATTTAACTCTTTGTAATATAATAATTAAAATATCTGAGTCTAAGAAGAGTTTATTTTGATACCTCGTTTGAAAACTTGCATAGCTGGAAAAAGTTATGCAAACCCAAACAGAAAAAAGTCATCATCGGCTGTTCTTACTTAATTAAGATATTCATTTTTCAATTTCAGCCACAAACTGTTCAAAGAAATTTGCTTGATATAGCTAGTAAATAGATATCTTTTCTGATACCAATCAGATATTCTGACAAACTACTTATCATACCCTTATTTTATGTTTTTTGAACCGGGTGAAATCAATTACGTTTTATGACCACAGGACAAACTGACCAATGAAAAGAAACAATGTTAATCTGTATAATAAATATTAGTGATGCCGAATTACTTTCATTTCATCTAAATTTTGTAAATTTGAAGATTAATATTTCCTTAAATACCCAAATAGAACATTTTGCCTGCTGATGAGGAAATCAGACCCTCATAATCAACAAGTCTTCATGACCTGTGTTCACAAAGTTTGAAAACTCAGCTAACAAAGAAATCATTAATGTATGATATTCCTTGGGACAAATTGTGTGTCTTTAGAGATCTTCACTGATTTACTCCCCAGGACAAACACTGTAATCCCTTTAGAGAGCCTAACTTTTATCACAAATACTGTGTGACATCTTTTAAATGCATGTTGTCTGTTTCCTTTCAAAAGGCCTTTCTGGACTTTGCCTCTATGGAAGTCTAGAGTACCACCTTTTTCTCCTTAATCTAGTGCCATAACCTCACATGCCATCTCATCCACTGCTAATCACAGGCACATCTTAGAGGGTGCCTTCGATACAACTGGAAAGACAGCCTGAACTTGTGATCTGTTAAGAAACTGGGGTGTAGAGTTCCCAACACCAACTGACGGACACTCCCTTCATCCTGTGGCACACTTCCTATAAACAGGCTAGTCTTGCATTTCAACGCTGAGCCTGTGCCTGTGATATTTTCTCCATGGCAACAATACTGGGGGAGGGGTAAGTGGGAAGGGGGTTTCCTCACTTACTTTGGGCTCCACTTTTTTAAAAAGAGTTAGTTTAAATTTTTTTTTTAATAATACGCCCATTTGTGTTTAAAGAATTATTAAAATACCACTTTATTCTCTATAGCTAGGTAACAGGAAAGGTCTTTTAAATGAATAAAATAAAATTTAAAATGCCAATAAGTGTTTCTGAAATCCTCTCCTTGTTTAGTAATTTTGCTGCGTGCCTTTTTCTGTCACATGTGGTGAAAATGTCACATCTGATTGAAAAACCCATCAGAGCAAATATCAGATTCACCAATACAATAACAAGATGATCAAGATATATAATTCAGCTGACAGCCATGCTTGGTTATTTGATGCTTGTCGGCTCCCAGAAAACTTATCTTTATTTGGAAGTACCTACTAAAAGATTCTTCAATGACTTGCTATCACAACACAAGCATTACTGTGCATTTAATGTGATTTCCTGCTGTGTCTAGGAAAAAATGAAAACGAGTTCAAATCAAGATGTGAAATGATGTGAAAGGCATATCAAAAGCCAACGGCCAAGCTTTAAAAAGTTTTTATTGCCCAATAACACTACTAAGATGACAAGAAATTTTTAAGCAAACTCTATAAAACAGACATATAATAGACTTCTACAGAGTAATCACATATTTCAAATAAGGGGAAATGGAATTTCCTGGATTTTTTTTTTTTTTTAATTTTGGAGAAAAAAATGTAACCTTGGTTGAATGGGTTTCAAATGCACAGCAGATTTGTTCTCCATCACCCAGAAATGTGAATCAAAACTGCATGATAAATCACTGCTTATTCAATCTATTTCATGCAAGCATAAACAAGAACGCAATAGACAGCAAAGAAACTATTGCCAGGCTGTATTTCCAGGCCTCATATATGAAATTTCATAAGAAATAGGAATTGAAGAAATGACACAGTTGTCCAGATAATATAGTTTCAAACCTTGTTAAAATTCATAAGAGTTAATAAATGATGGGCTTTTTTCTCAGAAGAGCACGCACTACCAGGAGAGACATAGTCTGACCAAGTTTTATTTGCTGATGCCACTGTGTACCCTTCTTGTTGAAGAATTGCTAGGCTGGGGCCAGATATAATCTGAAATAACCTCAGATGATTTGCCAGGGCCTCACTGGCCCAAGTCTCAAGAGCACCCGAGATGGGAGTACTACTCTATATCCAGGCCCTCAGTGATAGACTTTGGAAAGATATGTAAAGTTCAAGATAATTATAAGTGATGAAGAGTAGATTCGTAAGACATCTTTGTTTGTTTGTTCTTGTTTTGATTATACATGTGTCTTATAATGATTTAATAAATTAGTATTTTGAAAAGACCAAAAATTCTCAAAGAAAGCTTGTGTTTTTATATGTATCCCGCCATATAGTAAATTTTTGTTTATTGCCCACTGTGGGAACAGGATTGTGCTAGATCCAGTGAGTAACACCTACTTCTTGACCCAGGGAGTTTTTATTATAGAATGAGAAACTGACAAGAAGGTAGGCAATTAAGTACATATTATATGTAATAAAAGACAACTAGAGAAATTTAAAAAAAATTATTCAGTTCAATTTAGGTTGGGAATGAGACTAGTCAGGATAGATTTTTTAGTCTAATTGATTCTCATATGTCTTAACTGAAAGGAGCAGAGGAGAGGATGAGAAGAAGAGAGGTTTCTGGATGATGTAAATTGTTCAGAATCCACCAAGCATAGAGCAATGAAGGGGTGGGGATGCTGCAAGCATTTCAGTATGGCTGGAGCGTAGATACTGAGAGGGAACTTGGCAAAAGATAAAACTGAAGAGGTAAACACAGGTCTTGAACTGATGTTGTCAACTTTGAACTTTATCTTGAGAGCAGAGATGAGCCATCTCAACAATGCTCAATGATGGGCATTATTACGCGTACTGTATAAAGAGGAATTTGAAATTCAAATGTCAAGTGGGATTTTTCAAGGTAGTTTAGTGTATCAGTCTGAGTTCTGGCAGGAAACAGATGGCACCCTCGAGCAAGATAACTGAGGAAAGTTAAATAAAGGGCCTATGTATTTATAAAGGTCAATACATAGGGAAATCAGCAAGGTACAGGTTTAAGTAGGAAGTGCTTACTATCTCTAGGCTTAAGGAGCCTCAGAGAAAAAAATTACCAGAATGCGGACAGAAAAGATGTGTGGAAGGGGTCATCTGACATTCGGTAAAAAGAAGTCCCTTATCCTCTGTGAGCAGCAGTTTCAAAAGGAGCAGGTGAAATGAATACCTTTCCCTCACACTGCATTGGTTGAACGCAACAGGAAGCTGAAGGATAAGGGACAGGCTTAGGACATAAAGCATGGTAGAGAAAAACAGGAAGGGGATATAAAGAGGCAAACAAGACAAGCAGGAAATCAATAACAGAGCTTAAACATAAGCCTGGTCCCCTGTCTCCAATTCCAAAACCATTAGACATAGTGTACAAAAAAAAATCATTGAATTATTAAGAACAAAGGTAGCTTGGTAGGCCACTATTCCTTTTTTATTTCTATATAATTAAGAAAGTCTAGTAAGATATTCAAAGAGTGGAATTATTTTCTTAAAAATACTTGAAACTCCTCGATAATTAAGGACTGTGCTATGGAATTTGAGAAGTAGGATATGTCTTTATGTTCCTACAAAGAATGCAGTGGTCTCGGTGCTATAAGTAATAATAGAAAAGAATGAATTTATATTCATTTTAAATGGAAAACACTGTTAAAATAACTTGAATTTCATGATAGAATTTCTAGGATAATTAGAATTTATGTCATTTCAAATTCATTTACTTCACTGTAAACTAATGTACCACTGTAAAGTGCCTTAAGGAATGAAGAAAATTCGTTTTATTATTTATTTTTTGTTGAAAATACTAAAGTATGCTTTTCTACTTCCAGTAAGTTAGTTAAGTTTAATTTCATCATATTGATCTTTAGATAAATTTAACCAAGGTTTTAATTGCATACTTCATTTTCAAAAGATAATGCCTAGCCCAAAACAGTGTACTATGATAAATTTTTTTAAAACTATGGACATTAATAAATTATTTTAATAATAAAAAGGAGGATCATCCTTCTTTTTTTTTTTTTTCTTTTTGCGGTACGCGGGCCTCTCACTGTTGTGGCCTCTCCTGTTGGGGAGCACAGGCTCCGGACGCGCAGGCTCAGCGGCCATGGCTCACGGGCCCAGCCGCTCCGCGGCATGTGGGATCCTCCCAGACCGGGGCACGAACCCGTATCACCTGCATCGGCAGGCAGACTCTCAACCACTGCACCACGAGGGAAGCCCGGATCATCCTTCTTGAAGCACGCTATATAATAGCTTCTAGGAGGACTAAAGATTAACGTATAGAACAGAGCACAAAGGCACTTTACTGGGAGACCAGAAGCAATTATTTCATTTCTACCAAGGCATAAACTAGCTTATTAACATGTTCAGTTCACCCAACTTCCCTAGGCCTTAGTGTTTTTCCTTTGGAAATTGAGGGAGTTAAATTAAATGACCACTGAGATTCACTCCAGCTCTGAAATCCTATGATTCATGGATAATTAAAACAGCCATATCTGCAATTAAATATGTTATACCGGTAATACAGAAGCAAAGAGCCCTGGGTTCTGATACCTCCACTTAGATGCTGGTAACAAAACTTAAAATTCTAAGTCTCAGTCTGTTTGCATGCAAAACGGGGATAACACTATTAACTTCCTTATAGAATTGCTGGGAGAATTAAACGAGGACAAATTACAGGTGAAGTGAGTCTAAAAGGTAGCTAATATTTCTATATAAGAGAACTAACAGATATCACTGTCACTCTGAATTTGAAAGAGTGCACCAAATATTCCCTACCCGATTTCTCAAGCTCCTTGTTGATAACAGTATTTTATCTCACTGAATATTCCTCCTAGTGCCTCAGGGAGAAATTCCATGTGTTTTATGGTTTCCCTATGTTTGATCAGAGCGATCACATTCAATAGAGCAAGAATAAAAAGTATAAACATGGAAGTGCTACTGAGAATAAAATGGCAGACTAACAGGAGCTACTGGCTTTCTCCCGATTCCTTCAGCCCCAACTTCACCCCAATCATGTTCCAATGATATCTTCAAAATGTGATGAAAGTTTAAATATTGGAAAAGCCAGTGAAAACGTTTAAGAATCTTCCAGGGACGATTCTCCCATTCTTGGAGATGCCCAAGAAGAAGGGCAGATAATACTGGGAGCTTTTCCCGGGGAAAAACTTTTTGGTTGGACATTTTTCCTTTATGCACAATTTCCCTGGGGAGATCATCACCTGCCTCTTGCTACAGAAAAAGCTGAAAAGCACCTGCTACTGCTCTGGTGGCAGATGGGACAGTAACCTCATATGACACTAATTCCTGCCAGGTGGTGAGACAATAAGAGGTACAAGTATTTCTCACGGCCCTCAAGGGCTTCCTCTACCACCCCGACTCCAACACACAAAACTAGATCTCTGTAAACTCTTAAAAAGTGGGCATCATCTGAGGACCTTTCCATCCAAAAAGGAAGCACAAGGAAAATGACAACTCAGACTACACCTCCAGAGACATACTACTCAAATATTACCAAAGAAAATAATCATCCTGAAAAACATGTAAACAATAAAGCCAAATTTGAGTTCCACATAGAACAAGATTTAAAATAATACTGAATACTCTCAAAGAGTAAGAGAAAAATAGTAGGATGACTTATAAACAAGCACATGAAAGAAGAAAATCAGAAATACAGGACATAGAAATATATTAATTTTTAATAAAACATGGAAAAGAAGTGTTGAATAGCATAATGAATACAATAGGAGAATGTCCAAGATGAGATAGAGACATTACCCAGAAATTATCAGAAAGGGATGAAGAGGTTACAATGTCAAGTTAAGATATAGGTGGGCAGAAATAAGGTGTCAAAATCTGTAGAGAGACAGTCACAAAGAGGAAAGTAAAATAATGAAAAGGATGAAATATCTGAAAAGATATTAACTCAGAAATTTCCAGAATTAAGCAAAGTAACACATGAGAAGAGGAAAAAAGCCCAACACTAATAAATTGTCAATTAAGATATATAAGAAGAATAAAACCTAAACAAAAATAGTAAGATTTTAAGAATTTTAAAATAAAGAGAAACCGCTAAATACTATCGGAGAGAAAAAGCTGGTAATAGGATCAAAATTGCAACAGATTTCTCAACAGCAATACGGATTATACGAAGAAAATGATGCTATATATACAAGGCACTGAAAGAAATTAAGAACAAATTCAGAATTTTATGTCTAGCTAAAGTATCACTTTAATACCAGAATAAAATACATTCTCAATCATCTAAGGCCCCAGGCTGTTCCCACACAAAGAACAACTTTGAAAATGATCTTAAAATATATTATCAATAAGATGAATTAATCCAAGAGATAATGCCAGAAACAAAGATAAGTAAATAAATAACTTGAAAAAACAATGCAACTCATTCTACATCTGGATCATAGTGGGCTTGTGATAGCTCACCTCAGCCTCTCAGAACATATTCACCTCAATACTTTACCACAGTGCACTGTTGCTGCTTTGCGGCTAGTCTCGTTTTCCATGTGATGGGAGCCAATTCAAAGCAAGGATACTTGGAATATTTTAGCTATATAAAAGTTAATAAAGAGTGTTTATTTCATGGGTGATACTCAACAAATGATATGTTTAACACTTGCAAATTTCACCTGATAAATTTTGCTCCAAATAAAAAAAAATACTAATGAAGTATCATATTTCTAGCTCAGTGATAGATACACGATAACCATTAAAAAAAAAGCAGGTTCTTTTCCTTCTGCTGTACTTATCAGTGATCTGAGCTTAAGCAAAAAAGAGGACCATATCAGAGAGCTACTGAGTCAGATGATCATTTGTACTTTGTAGGACATTTGTACATTGTATTAATTTTCATCATAAATAAAAGTCAAGTGCCTCTTCTGGCTTTGAGCTGGACTAGAGGCTTTGCTCCAATACCTCTCAAGGCTTTCTCCCTTTTCCCTGACTCACCAAAATTTTTTGAAACATAAAAATTTTCCATCCATTTATCTTCAACTTTCAGGGCACATACACAAGAATTTACTCTTAATATGAAAATAATGCTTCTTAGATAAATTACAGACTCTTTTCCATAGAGGCAAAATAATACACATCTGAAAAAACAGCCCTACTAATGTTGTCATGACAAAAAAGTAGCAATCATAGACAACTATCTGAATAATTTAGAACCTAAAATTAATTTTGTTTCAATTATCATGATCACATACATCTAGTTTCTGGTTATGTTAGTCAAAAAATTTTCCCCCAATTAAAGAAAAAATTCTATTTGGTTGTGAAGGGATCTTATTCCTAGCAATTTTTTAGAATATGTTTCACATTTTAGAGTATGCATTTTACTTAATTTAATTTTTAAAAGATTTAGATTTTAAAATCAAAATTGTTAGCTATTTCTCAATAAGGATTCACACTCTGAAAAGTGAGAAAAAAGAGTTATTGAAAAAACTGCTAAGCCATTTATTCAAATCAATTGATTTTTCCTTGCCACTCCCATTGAATTTAAATCTTACAGCCTAGAAAGGATGGTAGTAAGTGTAAACTACTATTAAAGACAAAGCATAAGTTACTGCCCACCTTCCATAATCGATGTAACATTTTAAATTTAGAGCTGAGAAAAATCTTTCCTCAGTTATTTATAATATTGGTTTTAAATGATTACTAGTTTTCTTTTAAAAATTATCCATGTCACCACTAGCTGCTAAAGAGAGCTTTTTGGTTTTGAAGCATGCATATAATCCAAATCAAGGGTAGTCCATAGATGATCTAGAAGACCTATTCTTAGGACTTTAAATCCCATGTGTTCTTACTAAAAATAAATAAATAAAACTTTTAATTTAGGAATAATTTCAAATTTACAGGGAAATTCTAAGAATAGCACAAATAACATCTATTTATCCTTTACCCGAGTCACCAGGGTTAAAATTTGGCCCCACTTGCTTTATAATTTCCTCTCTTTCTATCATATCAAGGAGAAAAGTCAACAAGCATCTGGACATTCACAGGAGTATTATTTTCTATCAATTCTCATCATAAATGATATGAGTCAAATGCATCTTTCCGCTTTGGGCTGGACTAGATCTCTGCTCCAACACTGCTATGCTGATTGTTTTCACTGAACCCAACAACCTCCTTTATGGCACTTTTTCTGCAATGCAGGATCAGGCTTAGGATCAGGTGTCTGTTTGGTTCCCTTTAACTGGAATAGTTCCTCAATCTTTCTTTGTCTTATATGACATTGAAATTTCTTGCTGAATAGTCTCTACCCTGATCTCGTTTTTAAATAGAATGTCCCTCATTTTGTCTGTCTGATGTTTCCCCATGATTAGGTTCAGGTTATACAGTCCCAGCTGGAATACAACGTAAGTGATGCTGTGCCCTTCGGTACCACATTCAGAGGTACCTTGTCAATCTGTCCCTATTTCTGAAATTAATTTTGACTACCTGCTGTCCTATTCCCCTACCATATAGCTTTGCCCTTCCGACTTTTAAGTGATCTGTGAAAGAGATTCTCTAAGCTCAAACACATATCCTGCTCTTCATCAAAATATCCATTTTAGAGTAAGCTTTATTGATGAGATTTGCCTGACCCAATTTTTACTGTGATAGTTACAATAAAGGGGATTTTCCACCTCCAGCACTTCTTCCATATTCAACAGTCAGCCCTTGGCATATTCTACCGTAAACAAGATCACTCACTCACCCTTCTCCCACACTTATTTTTAGTCTATTGATTACTGATACAGATTCTAATTTTTCTGTCAGTTTATAATTCATTAATCTTCTTTGTTATTTGATGCTCAAATTGTCCTTGATTTAGCAGGAGGGAGCCCCTTTAAGCTGACCCCTCAGTCTTTGTGACAGACGTCACCATTGTTTTTAGTACTTCCTTACTTTCTATCATAACAAGATGTTCCAGACTTATCTTCCTTGCCCCAGCTCTGTATTCAACATGCAGAGCCTTGAAAGGAACTTATGGACTCATTTTGGTCTGGGTTTGGTTTGATTTTTTTTTCTTGATTTGTGGTTTTAATATCTGATTCTCCTAGATGTTTTCTAGAAGCTTTCCAAATGTCATACAATAAGGAAACTAGGACATGGGAATATTCTCTAATAAGCATTTTCCCTCAAGAAAATATTTGGTGACCACTTCATAAACATACCATATTGAACGGAGATTAGGGGCAATATTTCTCTCACTCTCTGGACTATAATTACCTTCAGGGAGAGATTAATTCCTATTTATCTTTTTATTGTGAACCTCTCCATAGATTCTAGCATATAAATATTCAGATAATTATAGACAATAACTGAAATGAGGCAGAATAGTATTCAACTTCTCTAGCCCAATCCAAATTGATGATATGGGTCATTTATTCTAACAAAAATCAATCTGGCTTTTTCTTCCAGGGAAGATATAGCAGGTCACAGTCAACTATTGCTCCCATGACAATCAATGAAGAAAGCAGAATAAATTACAAAATATCATGTTTTTAAAAAGAATAGCTGACTTAAAATTCTAGAGAGGAGAGAGTCCTTCTAAACCAAACTGTTAACCCTACCCATTTTTCTCTAGAGGCATTTGCCAATTCTAGGCATAGGCTGTGTTATCAGGATTGGTTTAGGCAGAGGGATTCTAAAGGGAAACAGGAGAAACAATTAAGCTTTAGCAGTACCACTGAAGAGGTACAGAATATAAATTGTTTTCAAGCACATACGGAAAGTTACTAAAATCAAACATATTCTGGGTCATAATTCAGGTCTAAACAAATTTTATAGGACTGAAATCAGTCCTATATGTCTTATGACCAAAGGATAGTAGAAAATGTCTGTATTTAGATGAACTGAAGGAAATGAAAAACACAACTTTAAAAAGCAACAAAGAAGTAGAAGATCTGAATAATACTATATCTCAATCCATAACTGACGATCTTCCCACAAGAAAAATCCAAGCCCCAGATTGCTTCACCAGTAAATTTAAACAAACATGTAATTAACATATGTTAATTAATTAATGTATCTCAGACACTCCTCCAAACAACAGAAGAAAAAGGGACACTGCAGCCCATTTTATGAGGCCACTATAATATTGACACAAACACGTGACAAGGATATTAAAATAAACAACAGGCAAACAGCTCTCATGAACATAGATGCAAAAAAATTCCTAAAGAAAAACAGTAGCAGAAGAAATCCAGTGATTTATAATAAGTATAATACATAATGAGCTTATCCTACCAATGCAAGGTTTGTTTAGCATTAGAAAATAAATCAATGTAATTCACCCCTTTAATAGGATAAAAGTGAAAAACCTTATGATAATCTTAAGAGATTCAGAAAGATTCAATGTCCCTTTATAATCTTAAAAAAAGTATCAGCAAATTAGCAATAGAAGAGAATTCCCTTAACCTGGTTATGGACACTTACTAAAAAATCTACAAGTAACATTATAATTATTAGTGAAATGTTGAATGTTTCCCCTGCATTTAAGAACAGGAAAAATTATGGGAACATATGTATATGTATAACTGATTCACTTTGTTATAAAGCAGAAACTAACACACCATTGTAAAGCAATAATACTCCAATAAAGATGTTAAAAAAAAAAAAAACAGGAAAAAGGTGCCTAGTATTACCACTTCTAATTAAAATTGGGTTGGTGGAACTTATCAGTGCAGTAAAGCTAAAAAAAAGAAATAAAAGGTAGGAGCTTGAAAGGGAGAACTCAACGTCACTAATTATTAGAGAAATGCAAAACAAAACTACAATGAGATATCACCTCACACTGGTCAGAATGGCCATCATCGCAAAATCTACAAACAATAAATGCTGGAGAGGGTGTGGAGAAAAGGGAACCCTCTTGCACTGCTAGTGGGAATGTAAATTGATAGAGCCACTATAGAGAAGAGTATGGAGGTTCCTTAAAAGATTAAAAGTAGGACTACGATGTGACCCAGCAATCCTACTACTGGGCATATACTCAGAGAAAACCATAATTCAAAAAGAAACATGTACCCCAATGTTCACTGCAGCACTAGTTACAAAAGCCAGAACATGGAAACAACCTAAATGTCCATCAACAGAGGAATGGGTAAAGAAGATGCGGTACATATATACAATGGAATATTATTTAGCCATAAAAAGGAATGAAAATGGTTCATTTGTAGAGATGTGGATGGACCTAGACAGAGACTGTCATACAGTGTGAAGCTAAGTCAGAAAGAGAAAAATAAATATTGTATATTAATGCATATATGTGGAATCTGAAACAATTGGTACAGATGATCTCATTTACAAAGCAGAAATAGGGGTACAGACATAGAGAACAAATGTATGGACACCAAGGGGGAAGGGGAGGTGGGATGAATTGGGAGACTGGGATTGACATATATACACTATTGATACTATGTATAAAATAGATAACTAATGAGAACCTACTGCATAGCACAGGGAACTCTACTCAGTGTTCTGTGGTGACCTAAATGGGAAGGAAATCAAAAAAAAGAGGGGATATATGTATACTTATGGCTGATTCACTTTGCTATGCAGTAGAAACTAACACAACGTTGTAAAGCAACTATACTCCAATAAAAATTTTTAAGAAAAGGAAGAACTAAAATTGACTTAATACATAGATGACTTGATTGTTTGCATAGAAAATTTGAAAAGAACTTACCAAAAAAACCACTATTAGCATTAATATGGGAATTTAGTGAGGTGGCTAAATTCAAGGTCAAAATACATAAAAAAATAAATTGCATTTCTATATACTAGAGACATAAAAATGAAAAAGAAATTTTAAAATGTCATTTCAAATCCCATCATTATGATTCACTTTGTTTTAAAGCAGAAACTAACACACCATTGTAAAGCAATTATACTCCAATAAAGATGTTAAAAAAAAAAGAACAAAAATCCCATCATTAAATATAAAATATCTATGAATAAAGTAATGAAAGCTGTATAAGGCCATTAAACTAATAATCACAAATACAGCTAAGAAAAATTAAAGACCTAAATAAATGGGAGGTGTAGAGCAAATGATAAATCCCATACATTGCGGGTATGAGTCTAAATTTGTATAATCTCCTAGGAAGACATGTTGGCAATAACACTAACACTGCATGTGCACATAATCCATGACCAAGCAATTGCACTTTGAAATATATACCCAAGAGAAATGCATACTTCTGTGCATCAGATATACTCCACAAGAGGTTCATTCATAGAAGTATATTCGTAATAGCCCCAAACTGGAAACAATTCAAACGCCTGTTTAAAGTTGAATAACTAATAAATTGTGGTATATGTATACAACTATTTATTACATAGAAATCACAAAAAAATGCAACTTCTGCTATATAAAACAACATGGATGAACCTCAAAGCCATATGCTGAGTGAAGAGTTCAGAATAGCCTTTAACCTGAGAGGCATATTAATTGGAAGGAGGCATGTGGGAGCACTCCAGGTCTACTAGAAATGTTCTATAGATGGCTCTAGGTAGTTGTTACACAGGTGAATACATATAGAAAAATTTATGAAGTTGTACACTTAAGATTTAGTCACTTGACTGTATTTAAATTATACTTCAATTTTTAAAAAGTCAAAGGGATAGGGTAATGGAAGCAAACAATTCGTCTTCTGAATCATACTTGTCTCTTACACAGACTGTTGAGACTGCACTTTCTTTCACCCAGTATTGCTAACATTAGTTTACACATGTTTTCAATTTTTGAGTATTCACTACATGAAAATACAGCACCATATCCTAAGATCCTATTTATCATTGTACCCTCAGTTTCTAACTCATTGCTTGACAGTTATATACATAAAACAATAAACATAAAAGATGACTGTGAGGGATAAATGCAATAACATTTATTATGAACATATAACCTAGGACAGTGCCAGAAAGTAGCATGTTTTAAAAATACTTACTATTTTTCTTCCCTTCCTAGCAACACAAGCTAATTTTATGCTTAATATGCAGTAATTACAGCAAACTGCTTCTTTCATTCTCTAATGAAATTCTCTCTGTGAAATGTACTTTTAATAATACGGATTTCTTGTAAAGTATGATTCAAAGTATATAGCAGAATTACTGTGTTGGTTAAATAGCAAACTATTGAACAATGTTGACCTTCCATTAAAGGTGAATCAGGGTGATCTGTTTTAATTATTGCAATGTAATTATATCAGGATATAACACTTGATTTTCACCTTGTTTTTGAAGAAATATTGTTAAACAATAGTTAAAATATATAATAGAAAATATTTCCAAACAGTTCAGGAGTGATGGAAGTCTAATTTGATTAGACAATTCAATTATTTTAAATGAATTTGTGTGTAAAAGATGGATATTCTCAACTCATTTTTAAGATTCTACTTTTTCTATTATAATTACCTCTAGGCTATGTAGCATAAACAGTGTCTTCTTTGCATGGATCTGGGGCAAAGGAAAGCTACATCTAAAACAGACAGACAATTAGCATTAAAAGTAGCTGAAGCTGAGGAACAGGAGAGGCCCCTGTATTTCCCAATAAGAAGTAAGTGGCATGATTTCATTATACGTCTTAAATTGTAATTCACAGGGACAGACACAAAATTACTAGCATTGATTTGTGGTTAAACTGCTGCTCACATGAGCAATTCTATGAAGTATATTTCTCGGTTGAGTAGCACCAGGAATATATTCATTTTATGACGGGAAATTATTTTCCTCAGGAACGACTGGAGAGGTCAGCTAATTAAACATAAATTCATATGGCTGATAAAAGTGTTGAGCGGCTTATAATGCTATGGGATAAAGAGCTATTCTCAAAGGGTTAGCCATCTATGAACATGATACTGTGTGGTTGGGTTAATTTTTAATACTACACAATGGCTGTTGCTTAAAACAAAAATTTTTAAACAGACTTTAAAAAATATCTAGCAGAGAGATCTTAGGACAGCCACAATAACTTACCTAGATTATCCACATAATTTCACTAGCTCTCCAGTTTATATTGAACGAGTGTGTGTGTGTGTGTGTGTGTGTGTGTGCGCGCACGCGCGTGTGTAACTTCCAGTCAAAGACACTTACTTTATCTATGCCATATAACAATGCAAAGGTGGTCCCTCTTTTGACATACCTCCATACATTTTCCTTCTATTGAGAAGTTTTACCAGGACATATTTTATTTATTTTACAATTAACCAAAGATAAAGTTAGCCAAACACTAACTAACCTGGGAAAGTTATTCCTACTACCCAAAGAAAGAAAACAGTAGTATATTTTATTTATATGTTACCACAAGATAACAATTAATTGCTAAATTTTAAAAAAAGAATATTCATCCTGACATAAATATCTTGGTGTTTCCTCACTTGGAATGGTCAGAACATTCTACCTGTAGTAGAATCTATGGAGATGGTAAATACCTTAAAAGCATTTTCAAAAGGTATAGAGCCTCTCTAGCCAGCTACAATTCAAAGGAGAAGGGAGTAGGAACCTTCTCAGCAGATGGGATGGTGTAACGCGTCTGGGGCTGGGGATTTGCATGAATATGAATTACAAATAGCACAGATAACATGGTGTTCAAAAGCTGTTATGAATCTTGAATGTCAAAGTCATTTAGCTGACATTTGGAGGGACATAATTACCTTAAGAACATTGAAACGGGTTGGTCTAAATTGCATGGACAGAGAATCACAGGACACACAATGGCATTGCTTTGGCAATAATTGTGACAAGCGGGCATGGCCAAGGAAGCCAAGAATGGCACACATTAATGCAGTGACATTTTTTCAATGCATGCTGCCCTTTCAGAAATATGCATATGAGGCCTAAATAACCTCTGACCCATCATAAAATAACAGGAGACCAAAAAAACACAAAAAACAACAAAAAACCCTACCATAAGCCCTATTACTGGTAGGCTAAAGAAAAGAGTTCATTCACATGATACACACAGTTTTACATATTTCAAACACTTAAAATGCATTTAACATTACCAGACTTCAAAGTTTCATCATTTTTCATAGGTTTACTCACAAGTCACTAATGGTACCTAGAGTGACTTGAAAAGCATTGAAAAGATTGACAGTTCCCGATTGTAGAGTATGATGCTGTTAACTAAAATCCCCTATATTATCATAAATTATCAATCAAAACTTAAATATGCATTTGTAACGGAAAAATGTTTTTCATCAGTGTTTTAATCATTCAGGTGTATAAAAAGATGTTTTAAACGTGAGGCACTGTGAGAACGGGAGGAAGTGTACCAGACATGGTATGTACAATAATAGGTCAGTTCATGATTTCCTAGAGGAGCTAATTTACCACACTTGACAGGGACCCACAGGAGAGCATATTTTACTCCCTAATTTTTGACATTGGTGCTACACCTTCAGTATCAGCTCTGATATTAGAGGACAGTGCAAGAAAGTAATGTCCCATTAACATTTCATCAGATAATTCACATATCATTTCTGAAATATCGATTAAAATGCAACACCAATGAGGCAATGAACACTTTAATATCTACCCACTAAAAGCAAATTTGTGAACTCTTATTAATATTTCATTTTCAAAAGTGAATGAGATACTTGACTTCTTTAACAGATCAATATCTCAGGCTGTAACAACATTTGGAGCCCAACAAGCAGAATTCAATCTACACTTCTATTTACTTCCATTCTGATGCCAGCCCTGATAAATCCCAGCCTCACTGATCACAATTTCCTCTTATCTTCAATGGCACTGTGGTCTATTCCACACCATTTAATACTTGCTCACTCCTGTACTGTGGGCTGATCTTTCATATACGTCAGTATTTCCTTCTTAGTGGAATTATATAAATTATTTATGGAATGAATAACATTATATTGAGGATGTAATAGTTATTGATAGAATTTGTTGATAGATTAGAAAGACACTGATTGCTGTGTGTTGATGAAAACAACAAACATGGATTATCTATTGTATGCTAGGAACTGTGTGGGATAAAAAGACAAACAACATGTATTCCTCCAAATGGCGATCACAGGCTGGAAAAATCAGGAAGTAGACAGATGCATACATAGTTAGGAGTCAAAATGACTGAGAGACAGACAGACATGATGATAATTACTATAATAGAAAAACATCATGACAGCAAGTAACGTGGAAGATCCAAAGAGGTTCTGTTAGTGAAAGGAATAAAACCACTCATCATAGAGAGGGCTATTTGTTAACTGTAAAATATTTCAAGGTCAAACTTGAAGAATAATTCAAGATCATGCAAAGACACAACTTTTTAAAGAATCATGGAAATAAAATCAATATTAGGTTATCTCTAATCTGAGTTGAACAAAATACTGAAGTCATTATAAGATATTTGAAAGGTATTCTGCCCTAAAGGACTTGATTCTGAAATATAATCATCAAAATCAAAACTGGTCCATTCATTTAATGAATGAATACTGAGTCCATACTCTACTCAGACAACATGCTGAGGCGTTGGGAAAGAAAAGTGAGCAAGACAGATCTAGTCCTGTCCTCATAACAGTATTTCCCTTTGAACAAAGTTCTGCTTACTTTGGTTGGTTCAGTATACATCTAAAATATCAAATAATTATGGTTACATTTTCTTTATAGTAATAATAATAAATGTATGTTATGGAAAAATTAGAAAACAGAGAAAAGTGTAGGAAACCTGTAAAACCATCACTTTGATACTTAATAATTTTATGTTTTCTTGAATACCTCTAAGTTTAAATATCATATTTTAAACCCTGATATCTTACTCTATATCAAATTTTTATCACATTTCCATATACCTTTATGTTTTAATTATTCTCCCCATAAATCTTCACAACCATAAGTATTATGTTTCATATTATTCCAATTCATTCATTCAACAAATAGTTGCTCAGGGCATACTACACTCCTGACACCATTCTATATGCACTGATACAGCAGGGAACAAGGCAAATAAGTTTCTTGCTCTCAGGGATCTCTCATGGCTTACATGGCTTTGCTATAATTCTTTTATTCACTGTTTTTGGACAACTATTTATTATTTATCCCTAGAATAAGAAAGTGCAACGAAAGCCTTGTACAAATATGTCATCCGACACTTGATTATTACCTAATGATACAGTTCTCGAAATGTCATAACTCATAAGCATGTATAATTTAATATTTTGATCCATTTTTCAAAATTTCTTTAAAGAAGAATTTCATAAATATCCACATGCCCACCTGCTGTGTATGAATGTGGACAGCATTACATACTCAAGACTATTAAAGATGTTTTTAAAAGTCTTTGCCAATTTAACGGTCAAAAACAACATCTGCAACTGACTTTATTTATTATAAGACTGCATAGATTTTCTTAAATTCACTGGTAGCATGTATTTTTATTTTTTAAACTGTCTGTACAAAACATTTTCTCATTAGTCAACTGATGGTGTCTTTAATGGATTTGTAAGTGCAATTTGTGTGTTTTAGTCTGTAATTTTTATAAATATTTTCCTTTTAATAAAATGGCTTTGTGCTGGAAAAGTGCTTGCTTACTTAAGTCAATTACTTACCTCTTTTTATAGAGATTTATACTTTACACTAGCTGCTTTAATCCATTTATTTTTCTTACTGATATAATATATGAGATAAATACCTAACTTGATTTTCTCCCCCATCTTCACCATCAGCACAGCAGCAGCATCATAAACTCATTCTCTTTATTTCCAGGAGGTAAATATATTTTTTTCTATTTCATATCTCATGCCATAAGGTGGAACGTCTAAAACAATGTTCATAATAGTGGTGATAGCAACACGATGGTCTCATCTTGATTTCAATAAAAATTACTAAAGTATTTATCTTTTAACTGCAGCGCTAGCTGTTGACTTATATGTGCATTTTTAGTGAAGTTAAGGAAATAGTCTTCTGTTATTAGTTCATCAAGAGTTAATTTTTATCAGAAACAGGTATTAGATTTTCTTAAATGCCTTTGAAGCATTTACTAAGAACTCCTCGGTGCTTTTACTTACTTATTGACAGACTATAATATTCATTTTCCTAAAATTAAGTTCCCATTTGTATATCCTAAATAAATTCTTGATTAAAATTTATTATATTTTGATAAGCTACTGAAATTTACTTACCAGTGTTTTTTTTTAAGTTTTTGTATCTATATTCCTACATAAGATTTGTGTGTAGTTTTGTTTTTGTGCACTGTCTTTGTGAGATTCTGGGATTAGGTTTTTTAGAGCTTCATGCAATAAATTTGAGAGAATTCAACATTTTTCTATGTTTTAGAATGTAATTTAGAATGCTAAGTTTCTAACAATTGTAAAAGTTAAGTTTATCAGGGTGCCCAAGTCTCTCATCAAATACTGAGGATCACATTTGGACTCCAAAGAAAACCAAGAATTGCTATATATATTGCTATATATATACATATATATATATATATATATATATATGTATGTATGTATATATATCAGAGGTTTCTCTTTAATGTAGACATTAAGTAAGTCATAGTTAACACACAGCACAGATTTTACACCTGCCTTTCCATACCAGTATAATATTTGTTTTATGTTTCTTTTGTGTGTTTTGCTTTGTCTCGTTTTAACACTACTCAATAGTGTAATAATTCTAGTCCATGGTTATATGGATTGGGTTTATTTATCAGTTTAAAAAGAAATAGTTTCACCATATTCTTTTTAAATAACTAATGTGATTCGTATATCTTTTAACTGTTCCTTGGCATTAATTATTCCCCAGAAATTAATTGCTGTGAATGTATAATTAATGAATTAATTGAAGGTGAGGTGTCACTTAAGTAGTTGGCAGATTGTCTTTAAACTAATAATCTGTTCTCCAACTATCTGCACTTATTTCAAGGTGCTACTTTCTTTTTAATGTCTTTAAATCTCAGATAACCTCACATGGAATAGGCTCTGTGGCATGACAAATTTAATTAGAAAAGAGGAAATATAGTGCAGTAGAACTTATGAGAACACAACATTTTCAAAGTTTAAACTGGTGACTTTTCACATTTATGAGGGAAACACAATATTGTATTCTTTATCTTGCAGGTCATGGGTTACTTGCACATATGCGTGCGTACATGACTGACGTCACTTGGCTCAATGAACAATACCAAGTTATCAAGGCATCCATGAGAACTGCATTTATGAAATTCATTAAGTTATTTCCTGTTGTATATATTCCCCTGGCATTTCCTTCCATTTAAAAAAAGTGGAATGCTTTTAATTTTCTTACTCTGGAATTTCTCCAATTTGACTTGATCAACATGATTAATTCCTGTTATGTCTTTTGAGTCTCAGTTTCTTCAAATTAAATAGGTTCTGTTGGATTTGATGATTTTGAGATCTGATCCCCATGTAACATATTATAATTAATAGGTGATGAAATTTATGGACATTGCAGACCACATTAATGACCTAAAGGTGAATTCAGGGTTTTGTTTTTATTTTTGTTTTTTTTTTGCTTACCTGCCTTTATTTATAGATAATTCATTTAAATCCAGTAACTCTGAGTATCTTAATATGGAAAATAATGACAGCAATAGACCCTAGGTCATAGGATTGTGAGGAAGTTAAAAAAATACGTTTGCAATTACTGTTATAGAATCTAGCATGTGGTGGGTACTCAATAACTGTCATTAAAATAATTACTATTCTTTCTCCACATTGATGGGGACCTTTTTAATCAAGTACTAATATCAATGAGGGCATTGCATCCTATAAAATATATTTTTTAAAAAAGAGCTACGATCATAATCTATATCATTATTTTTAGTTAAATTTTATTCCGGACTCGTGCACAATTTTTGGAAACATTTAACAATTCTTCATTTTAATCCTTACATCTTTATTGTAAGATTACTAAAATGTTATAGGCATAGTGTGGCTGATTTTGAATAGCAATTTAATAGTCTTATGATTTTATCTTGCAAAAGCTAATACAATGAGTGCTAAATTAACACTAAGTGGCTTTTCAGTGGGCTGAAAGATTATTCAATGAGTCATTACTAACTGAGCAAAGTCCACATGAAAAAACAACTCTGTAAAATTCTGGGGTATAACTTTAGCTACTAAAATTGGGTCAAATTTTTGAATAAAGAGATAGTAGACATATGAATCAAATTTACAAGTGACACAGAACTGGATATAAAAATCAGGAAAATAATAGGTTAGAATTATAAGAGATCTTATCAGGCTATAAAAATTGGCAAAACTGAGCAAGTGAAACAGAACAGGGACAAACTCCAAAAGCAAAAGTATAAGGTAAAAAAACATTGAGGGAAGTGACTTCCTTATCAGCTACACGTATAAAAAATTCAGGTTTGGATTGACTATAAGCTCAACGAATGACAAGTTTGTTGAAAAAATACAACACAATCATAGGATTTATTTTAATTAAAGAATGGGATATGATTAATCTTTGACAAAGGAGAAAAGAATATACAATGGGAAAAAGACAGTCTCTTCAGCAAGTGGTGCTGGGAAAGCTGGATAGCTACATGTAAAAGAATGAAATTAGAACACACCCTCACACCATAAACAAAAATAAACTCGAAATGGCTTAAAGACTTAAATATAAGAGGGACTTGCCTGGTTGTGCAGTGTTTAAGAATCTACCTTCCATTGCAGGGGACACAGGTCAATCCATGGTCCAGGAAGATCCCACATGCTACAGAGCAACTAAGCCCCTGTGCCGCAACTACTGAGCCCATGTGCCACAACTACTGAAGCCCGCGCACCTAGAGCCCGTGCTCCACAACAAGAGAAGCCACTGCAGCAAGAAGCCTGTGCACTGCAACAAAAAGTAGCCCCCACTCGCCACAACTAGAGAAAGCCCGCATGCAGCAATGAAGACCCAACACAGCCAAAAATAAATAAATAAAAATAAAACAAATTTTTAAAAAAAGACTTAACTATAAGATACGATACCATAAAACTCCTAGGAGGTAATATAGGTAAAACATTCTCTGACATAAGTCGTACCAATGTCTTCTTAGGTCAGTCTCCGAAGGCAACAGAAATAAAAACAACAATAAACAAATGGGACCTAATCAAACTTAAAAGCTTGTGCACAGCAAAGGAAACCATAAACAAAACGAAAAAACAACATACAGAATGGGAGAAAATATTTGCAGATGATGTGACCAACAAGGACTTAATTTCCAAAATATACAAACAGCTCAAGCAACTAAACAACAAAAATAACAAACAGCTCAATCCAAAAATGGGGAGAAGACCTAAACAGACATTTTTCTGAAGAAGAAATAGATATGGCCAATAGCCACATGAAAAGATGCTCAGCATTGCTAATTATTAGAGAAATGAAAATCAAAACTACGACGAGGTAACACTTCACACCAGTCAGAATGGCCATCATTATAAAGTCTACAAATCACAAATGCTGGAGAGGGTGTGGAGAAAAGGGAATCCTCCTACACTGTTGGTGGGAATATAAACTGGTACAGCCACTGTGGAAAACAGTATGGAGGCTCCTAGAAAACTAAAAATAGAATTACCATACCATCCAGCAATCCCATTCCTGGGCATATACCCAGACAAAACTATAATTCAAAAAGATACATGCACCCTTATGTTATAACAGCAGTAGTCACAACAGCCAAGACATGGAAACAACCTAAATAACCATCGTCAGATGAATGGATAAAGAAGATGTGGTACAGATTGGGTTCGTTTGGGTTTTTCTGTAAAATGTTATGGAAATACCCGAATGAACTTTTTGGCCAACCCAATGTATACAATGGAGTATTACTCAGCCATAAAAAAGAACGAAATAATGCCATTTGCAGCAACATGGATGTACCTGGAGATTATCATATTAAGTGAAGTCAGTCAGAAAGAGAAAGACAAATACCATATGATGTCACTTATATGTGGAACCTAAAAGATGATACAATTGAATCTATCTATGAAACAGAAACAGAATCAACAGACACAGAGAACAGACAGGTGGTTCCCAAGGGGGAGGAGACTGAGGGAGGGATGGAGCGGGATGTTGGGGTCAGCAAACATAAGCTATTATGTATAGAATGGATAAACAACAAAGTCCTACTGAATAGCACAAAGAATTATATTCAATATCCTATGATAATCCATAATGGAAAGGAATAAATTTTTAAAAAATGAATGTGTATATATATATATATATATACATATACATATATATATGTATATATATATATATGTAATACTGAATCATTTTGCTGTACAGCAGAAATTAACACAACAAAGTAAATCAACTATACTTCAATTTTTTTTAATTTTAAAAATAAGATATGGATAAATATATATATATAAAATGCCTCTAAATCTCAAATAACTACACATGCAATGGGCTCTGACTGGTTGCCTGACTATGGCATGACAAACTATATATATAAAAAATCATGGAATAATCATGAAGAAAAAAGTTGAGGGATTGGGCTTCCCTGGTGGCACAGTGGTTGAGAATCTGCCTGCTAATGCAGGGGACACAGGTTCAAGCCCTGGTCTGGGAGGATCCCACATGCCGCGGAGCCGCTGGGTCCGTGAGCCACAACTACTGAGTCTGCGCGTCTGGAGCCTGTGCTCCGCAACAAGAGAGGCCGTGATAGTGAGAGGCCCGCGCACCGCGGTGAAGAGTGGCCCCCTCTTGCCACAACTGGAGAGAGCCCTCGCGCAGAAACGAAGACCCAACACAGCCAAAAATAAATTAATTAATTTTAAAAAAAATTGAGGGATTAAGTTGGGGCAGGTGATACCACAATATCATCCCAGGTCAAGCTAATCTTATCCTTTGCAATGTTGTATATGACACAATAGAGCAGAAGTTACTGGGAGATTAAACCTGTTTATAAGGCTGAACTTTAAATGCTGCACCTAGAATAAGGAAGAAAAAACCCTGCTTATTGTCTCTATCTGATGGGCTTAAGCACTGGCTGGAGAACTAAGAAACCAAATTTTTTAGTACAGTCACAAAGAAAGCCCCAGAATGAACAAATTTTTCCAAGAACTTATGAAAAAATAGTACCAATCTTTATTAATTTTTGCAGATCATAAGAAAAGGAAATACTTTCCAACTCATACTTTCAATTTGGATGGACTCTGACACCAAACACTGACAGGATGTATGAGAAATTAGAGGCTATTTTTTCTCATCAACAAAAATGTAAAAATCCTAAACAAAAGCTTAGCAAAATGAGCTTAGTAATAATTTTAAAAGATAATAATACATCATGGAAAAAAACAGTTTTTTAAGAATGCTTCCTGGATATGTTTTAGGACATTGTAAAATACATATTGTCCCAATCAGCAAAATCTCTTCATTATTATTGACAGAAAAAATATTGATCTCTAATCGGGAGAACCTTTTCTTATTGGACAATGAAGAGTATGTAACTGATCATATTCTTCCTTTACCTTCTGTTGCTTGGAAACTCAGAATTCACTTATTTATTCAATCTTTTCTTATCATATTTGTACATTTTATTTCAGAAGCTGTTCTGTTCTAGGTACTGGAAACACAAGAGTGAAAATGACATGCTCTTGTGGAACATCTATTCTTGTGGGCATAGAGGGTGGAAAGAAAAGGCATGAAACAAACAAGTAAAGAAACACATGAGAAAAATAATTTCAATAGAGAGAATGTTATGAAGGAAATTAAATAAATTGACAAAATTAAGAGAATGTGGCATTTAGATATGGCACCAGAGTTGAGTCTTGACTAATTCAGGACAACTGCCAAAGAGCTGGGATCAGAGCCTCTAAACAAATGGAACAGCAAGAACAAAAGCCCCAAGGAAGGCAAGAATCTTGAGTGTTGATGGGAAATAGGAAGAGAAGAAGTCTGCAAGAGTAGTGGACTTAGTGTCCTGTCATGGAGGTCAGAGAGCTGGGCAGGAATAGATAGTGCTGGTACTGTAATATGAAGAAGTAATTAGGGTTTTATTCCATGTGTGACAGGAGGTCATTCAAGGGTCTTAAACAGAGGACAGCATGATCTGTTTCTTGTTTTTCAATAAGCAATCACTCTGTAATGCTGTCAACTCTTTAGGAATCTATGATATACATATATAAGCATATGCATTCTTAATTTCTCCCATATTGATCTTCTATTCTGATTTCTTTGTTCTCTAGTCTTGTCAACTTATTATTTAAATCTCAATATTTAGTGTGTGTGTGTGTGTGTGTGTGTGTGTGTGTGTGTGTATTTCTTGCAAGCTGATTAAAACCTTAATTTAAATAAAGGTATGAATTATGATTTGGTGAGTATGTTTTTTGAGAAGAATTAATTTCCAAGACCCAAGTTTGGTCTTCAAAAACTCAAAGTCTAACAGTCTAAAGATCTCTCTTTTTGTCCACAGGAGAGGGTAGGTGGGTTGGGAAGTGAATTTCAGGCCAGGTAGGAGGGTGAGAGACAAGTGAGGAACCGAGACTACTGAATACCAGAAGTGCAAGCTTGGCCTAAAGACATAGGATTTCATATTTTCCTAACGCTGGACTGACCAAACAAGATCTGTTTCCCCCTCAGAATGGGGTGTTTTCCATGATGCCTGTTGAAGATCTTGGTCCACAAACTCAGGGGTGAGAAAAACACTATCTTATTTTCCTTATGTCAACCCCCTCCCCACTGAGATGTGAGAAATTCCAATGAGTAATGGGAGTCTTTTCCCCATTCAAGAGTATGAGAATCTGAAACTTCAAATGATGGCAAGAAATTATGGGAAGGAATGCTAATTTTCAGTAAAGCCAGGTCACTGCTGGCATCCTCATTTTCCAAGTCCAGTGGCTTTCCATTTCTTGCCACACATTTGGTACAGAAATATTACTTCGGTTAGGATCCTGTGATTCAAGTCCTACTTTCCGAGGTGCACCATGCTACCAACCCTTGCGGGAGTTGGCAGCCTCTTTGTTTCTCTGCCACAGAGCACTTCCTGGGTCCCCATTACTCCCTGGACAATCTTCCCAACATACCACCACTCATCCCCACCCTATCTCATTCCCTTACCCAGTGAAGCTTCAGCATCAGCATTTAAAAGATAACCTCTCTTGCCCTTCTTGCTAGAAAATCAAATGAAATCTCTTCAATTGGCTTTGAATTTCTGAAACAGTCTTTTTCAGGTTATTCTTACTGTTCACATAAAGATTTCCAAAAGCCTGCCTGACTCAAATGAGAGAGAAGAGAGAAAATAAAGGAAAAAAAAAAAAAAACTAATAAAAACTATTATTTTAGTAAAAAATCATACCTTCTTTTATAAACTATTTCTGCTTGAAAGTATGGTCTTATTTTAAAAGTCATATGAAAATTCTGGTAGCAGGTCATTTACAAATCACATAATGCTTTCTGAATTTTCTTAATATTGAATTCATTTTTATAATAAATATCATTTAGTTAAGAATAAAATAGAAGACATGTAAAATATATACTATGGCAAATTAATGGAGAAAGTCAAAAGGATTCGGACTGTTTTTAGGACTAAGGAGCAAAGGACTAAAATTATTAATAGGTTAAGTCCATGAATGTAAAATCCTGATGTTTTAAGAGTTTTGGAGGAAACTGATTGTAATTTTGCAACAATACGATTATATAACCAATATCTGTGGCTCTCTGAATGTTCCTCATCTTGGAACCTTCCAGGGGCCTTCTGTAAATAGGTCAATCACAGTATTCCATTTTAGATCAGTTGTTTTTGACAGTGATTAGATGAAGCCAATGGTAATGTTTAAAATATTTAACAACAGTAAGAAAGATGCACTGATCAGTACACCTGGCTTTAACCCTGTAATTAGTTGTTGAATCATGAGAAGGTATGAAGATTCATGAGAAAGGAGCTTTAATGGGACTGGGTTTGGGAAAGCTATTTGCCTATTACTGGTAAAGTGTTTCAATGTTTTAGTAACTAACAACAACTCTACTGGTGTGTAGCAGCTGACTATTAGCTCTGTATGTAAGTATCATTCTGCCAACTAGAGAAGTTGGTTGAAGTAAATGCAAGTATGTATTTCTTCTCTCTACAGTGGAAATGGAAAATGAAATTAATTACCGATGTTACAGATGATATATTAAAGCTAAATTTCAAACTTAATGTAAGGGCACACACTATCTCAAGAAGTATTTTAACACTTTTTATATTAAACGCCACCTCTTCACAAAAACCTTCCTGATCTCCTCATTAAAAATAAAATGTTTCCCAGCTCTCCGCTGACAGCCTCCTTCCCATCTCTGCATCTGTTTCCTTCATATCACGTATCACAACTTGTAATGTTTTTAATTTATATAACTGTTTGCTTGTTTAACTGTCAGGGCTTGGCATTTATTCTTGTTCTGTGTGCATGTGTGTGTGTTTGTGTGTGGGTGTGATGGGGGGTGTACGTTTACACTGGTTCTTTGACTAGAATGCAAGCTTCTTGAGACCAGGACCACTTTTGCGTCGTACATGTCTGTATTCCCTGTATTCACAGTGCCTGGCACATAGATGATCAGTAATTTACTAACTAAAATAATGACCCTAAATCATTAACCAAAATTAATCACTCCATGTTCTTACATTCCCATTTCTTTGGTCATTTACCTCCATCTTAGCAATTAATATTTTGTAAATGGTGTGAGCTCCTTGAGAATAGAGGGCACGTCTCATTCGTCTGTGTAAGTATGCCAGTCTGTTACCCAGCGCCAGACCCATAGATGGAGTTATTAAATGGCAGCTGAAACGCGAATGGAAGGCAGAGAAAGCTGCTTCTATTACTTCCCCACAACAAAGACACACTTATTTGGCCAGACTTTGAGATGCTTAACTACTCAAAGGCTGAATCTCAACCTCAAAACATGGGGTTTATTCCAAGATTATATGAGTTACAATGAAAAAAGAAGAAAGGAATGCAAACTATTTCTGCCTGAAAGCATGCTTTTGCACTAAAAGTCATATGAAAAATCCAGCAGCCAGTCACTGGCAAATCACAAGCATTGCTGTCTGAGTCTTTCGAACTATGTATTCCAAATACCTCATTTTAGGAAACAAAGATATAATAATGTAACCTAATTCTGATGTCTCTCCCAACTTCTGGAAAGCTGGGAGATCAATTAGTCTGAGAAATTTGTATACAGTTAAATCTTCCTCCACCTCAGAGAACCAAAAAGGAAACATGGGGCTTCCCTGGTGGCGCAGTGGTTGAGAGTCCGCCTGCCGATGCAGGGGACGCGGGTTCGTGCCCCGGTCCGGGAATATCCCCCATGCCGCAGAGCGGCTGGGCCCGTGAGCCATGGCCGCTGAGCCTGCGCGTCTGGAGGTAACAGGAGAGGCCACAACAGTGAGAGGAAAAAAAAAAAAAAAAAAAAAAAAAAAAAAAAAAAAAAGGAAACCTGACTTTCTCCTTCAAGGCTTTAGATTTGGGATCCACGGGAGGATTATGTTAATTTCTTAACCATTTGATACAGTGCAGCATCCACAAGAACAAATGTGATGAACTGGTGAAAGTCCTACAGTGAGGCAAATGTCAGCAGGGTAGGGGCCCTAGGGTTTGTCTGCTGCTGTTACCACATGCTGGCTTAGACCAAGTGCTGGCAGCCGGGTCTTTGCACTTCAGCTGAGAAGCAATGCATATATCAGTTTCATTCATGTCAAATTATCCACATTCTTTGAGCATAATCTGGAAAAATAATAAGCCATGCCTTTTTTACCTTTTTACCTTTGCCTTTCAGGTTGTGATTAAAAAATTACATTGTTCTTCAGAATATAGAATATACTGTGATTATGAAATTATAGACACAGCATGTGCCTTAGTGACTCTAAGTAAGGCATGCCAGATTTACCAACTAAAGTTACAGAATCTCCAGGTAAATCTGGGTATCAATAAAGAACGGTCTTTTTTGTTGTTGTTGTTTTTGTTTCTTTTTTTTTTCTTAAGTATACATACGTCCCATGCAACGTACTTATACTAAAAAAATGTAGTTTTGGTTATATAAAATTCAAATTTATCTGGGAGTTCTGTATTGTATTAGGCAACCTTTCTCAAAGTTTAAATTCCAATTTTCCTACCAACTGCTTTGGCTAGTAATTTAACCTCTCTGAGCCTTCCCTATATGGAAAATGAGAGTAGACACATTGACCTTGCACAGCTTCTGAGATAATTAACTGAGATGCTGTACTTCCTCGTATGGATGCCAGATAAGAAATAAACTTAAGCATACCTTTCAGTGTTAAGGCATAGTATTAGTCAAGATAAGGTTAAGCATATATTGTGCTAACAATGTCCAAATGTCCAATCTCCTAACATTAAAAGAGTTCATTCCTGAGCTTCCCTGGTGGCACAGTGGTTGAGGGTCCGCCTGCCGATGCAGGGGACGTGGGTTCGTGCCCTGGTCCGGGAAGATCCCACATGCCACGGAGTGGCTGGGCCCGTAAGCCATGGCCGCTGAGCCTGCGCGTCCGGAGCCTGTGCTCCGCAACAGGAGAGGCCACAACAGTGAGAGGCCCGTGTACCGCAAAAAAAAAAAAAGAGTTCATTTCTCTCTCATGCAACATCACTTTAGATTCCATGTAGCTTCTCAGTAGTCCAGACTGCCTGGATCTTGTAGCCCTACCATTTTGCTATGGGGCCACTTTCCTAATTGTCAGGCACAAGTGTGAAAGACATAAGAACTGTGCCGCCAATTAACTGCTTCAGCCTGGAAGTGATACACTTGACGTCTGCCCACAATCCACAGACAAAACTTGTCACATAGCCCTGCTTAGCTACGAGGGGGCAGCAAAATATAACCCCCATATGCCAGGAAGAAGACAGGAACCAGTGTGTGTGAGCCCTACAAGTCTTTACCACAAAGGTTATCATGATATTAGAAGCAACAGCAGAATCTACAAGTTAACTAAGCACTGAGTGGTCCAAACTTCTTCCTAATGTGAAAATCTCTTCCAGGATATGTCACTAGTGCTTCATCAACCCTTAGCTTGAATGCATTCAGCAGCAAGGGACTCATGGCTCAGTATTAAAGATTTTCATTTTTGTTGAGCTTGTTGAACTCAAATCTGTATCCTTACAATTCCTAAAACTTGCTCCACTCTGTGGCTGTTACTGCCAATGTCTGTACTTTATTAAAAGAAAAAGAAAAAAGAAAAACAACTATAGAAAACAAGGTAAAAAATGAGAAGGCATAATTATATTAAGAATGAAGAATAAATAAATACTTGAGAAAAGAAAAGATCACTTTTAAATTTAAAAATGCTTAAGGAAAACTACAATGCATAATCAGTCAATTTGTTTTCTTTTAATTTCCAAGAAGTTACTCTCCAGAAGATGGGAATAAAGGTGTAGTGGGGCCGGGGGACGGGAGATTGTTTACTGCAAAAAGAAATGTTTGCTTTTTTTATTCTGGTTGCTGTGTGTATGTACCACTTTTATTTTGAAAGAATAATTTTATGTGGAAAATTTCCGATTATAGAAAAAAGAAAGCTTAATAACTTTAACCAATTTGGGGCTAAGTTTTTAAATCCATTAGCCAAGTAAAAGTGTATAGTGTACCACATTATGTTTTGAAAAATAATAAATTGCAACGATAGCAGTGCCTAATGTTTTAAGGACCTTTTTTTTTAATTCAGTGATTAAAATAATGATGGGAATATTTAATACATGTATTCTATGAATATAGAACATAAATTGTTTTATAACTGGATTACTATGCTTCATCTATTCAAAGAAAGTTTTGTTTGCTTCCCATTTGATCTTTCCTACCAATTGGTAATTGGGCTTAACTTTCCTTCTCATCAGGTTTCTATTTTGTTCATTAAAACCTCTCATGCATGTTGAAAGAAAATCACTGACTATTTCAGAAAGAATACAGAGCTCTATTTTCACTGACCTACTTATAATTCTGAATAAGAAAATAACCTACTGGTAGAGCTCATTTCAAATTATAGGAAAAGATTTAATAATGACCACTGACTAAAAGGAGACTCAAATAGCACCCAGAACATTACTCCAGGGTTAGACAGGAGTTTGATATTAAAAGGTTACAGTCTATAATGGTTAATACAAGTCATTAACACAGCTTATAAATGAAACTTATCTTCTATCAACCAATTTCTCAGTCCCACAGACATCAGTTGACTGCTTTTTATAATTCCTCTCTTTGGGCTCCATCCCCATATTCTGGCTACAACTGTCCTGCTTATTTCAAACTGTATAATAATACAACCACAGTTAGCTGTAACGCTGTGGAAATATTGCTGGAAATGGCACTAAGACAATGTGTTCAATCCCAGCTTGCTTCTTTAGTGGTAAACAAACATGAACAAACCATTTTAGTTCTATGAACCTCTGTGAGTAAGGATATCTACCTTATAGAGTTGGAGTGAGGATTAAACAGAACCAAGCTACAAATTTGCCCCCAATACTGTAAGAACTCTCTGAGTGTGAGTTCCCTACCCATTTTGGATGTCCACAGAGACAAGAGTGTTCGTAATGAATGGTTAATCTATGCACACCTTTACTATCAAGAGTCTAAATAAAAAGTTATAAAACAAGCAAAAAGCAAACATAAAAATCAAAAAATAGAAATTAATGAGCCCTTGAAAGATAGAAACTATAAAATAAGCAGTGCTAATAGTTCATTCCTTAATATAAACAAAATGCTTTTTCTATAGTCTCTATAAGCACATAAAGTCATACTTAAGAATTCTTATAAATATTTTACAAAGGTAAGAAGTCACTGTTGACATTAACAAGGCCTTTTTATAGCTCTCAAGAATTTCTAGATGCTGAGAGCAATAGATGTGAATAAACAGGCACAAGAACATTTGTAATAAGCAGCATACCCACCTACAATGAACTGCCTCACTTTCTCAATGTGACCCATAAAAAAATCTTTTTCTTCCACTTTTTTCCATGGATGCGCATTTCTGCCTGAGGACTACTGCATCCTCCCACGCCCCCATACTGAACATTCCAGAACAAACAAGTGCAGAAATTCATTTATATTACTGATAGCACTGGTAACCTTGTGCTATGACGCTAATGTGAAAGGGCAGGATGGTAGAGTGCTCTCAAATAAAAGCCGTAAATGATAAAATTCACTCAGCGAATTTTAAGACAGAATTTATTTTAATCATCTGCTTAAAGTCAGACGATGTTTGTAGATCACACAGAGTCCACAGGGTACCGAGGACTGAGAGGGCCTCCTCTGGTCTACAGCATGCACCTGAGCACCGTCTCCTACACGGATGTTCACCCTCCTAACCTAGTCCTTCACAGTCACCTTACAGGAGCCTCCACATGCTTCCCCTGCTGCCCTCACACCCCGCATCCCCCGCCGGCCCTTCGGGGCTCTCAACTTCTTCATTCCCTCCCCTTTTGGTTTAACTTCTGAGGACCAGGCCCCTGGGATTATCAGATGGAGTAGGGAGGAAGGAGAGGGTAAATTTTGATTCTTGGGAAGAAGCGGAAAGGGCAGGGGAGTCTCTACCATTGTCTGACTTCTGGAAGGTTATCTAAAAATTAAGGACACATCTTTAATGAGAGTATTGACAAAACTGATTGTCTCTTCAAACTCCTCATGGTTACAAAAAAGAAAACCAACAAACGGAAAAGCTGTCTTCTTACCTAAATATGAATGATTTACATAACCAAATAAAATGGGCCTTACAGGTTTCAGGGTAAGGAATGTGTGTGTGTGTGTGGTGTGTGTGTGTGTGTAGAAAAAGGGAGAAAGGGAGGGGTGATAACCCATCTAAACAGTTCAAAACTAATTGTAAGAAATAATAGCAGTAATCATACACGTACACAGAGTCTCTCTGTGTTGATCATACTTTTTATTTATCTCTCCAGATCCCCTAATTTTAACTTCTTGAATGTCTCATGAATCAGATATGAATCAGAAAATTATATGTTCATTCAATGAAAAACAATTGTTTGAAATGTAGACGAATAACTAGCTTGCTAGATGAAAACTAGTTGATCTTCCTTGATCCATTACTGCATATTATAGATGTCATCCTATTTTATTAGTGAATTTGACAATGATTATGATTTCCAAGAGCCTCACTTTTCCATCTGCATATTTCAAAGTTTAATTTTAATTTTTAAGGAAAGGATTTTTTAAAAATTCAATCTTTTATAGGGTTTCAAAGATCTTCATTCAAAGTGTTTTAACATGATCGTTCTTATACATAAGATTTGCATATTTCTTTATTAGATATAAAATAATTTAAATTTAACTTGGCTTAAAATAAAGACTTAGGTTACTTAGGCTTTGGGTTAGTTCTCTTTTATACATGAAGCTACTTTTATAACCAAAATGACAGGTCAGGGAGGTGCTTAGAAGGCTGCCTTTTGGTTGACAAGTAATAAATAACCTTCTGCTAAAGGCCGTGAACTAACCCCTCTGAGCTTCCCCAATCACATGCTCTTGAATATACTGTTTCTACTTGATCAGTTTGCTTTCCTGATCTTTTCCCTCTCTAATTTGAATGTTTCACTGAAATTATCCAAAGCTAATCATTTTTTCTGGTCTCAGAAATATCTGATGTCCTTTACTAGTGAGAGTTCTATAAGCACCAAGTAAAGAAAATTACCAGCTGTCCTTCAAGTGGACAGTAAGGAAGAGGAGTTGAATCCAAATCTCAGGGAGTCTCTTTCGGTTAGCAGTATTTAATTTCCTGTAGCGCTAATTATATTGCATTTTAGTGAAGACACTATAATGTCTTGTCAATGGTCCCAACAGGACAGCCACACCCTTTGTAAATCTTTTAATGCTTGTCACTGCATTATTTATGAATAGGGACCAGAAGTGTTTTTTAAATGGGAAATGTGATTTTGCCAACACTGAGAAGATCCATCAGTCTTGACTTCCTGTCTTGCAGAGGTAAAACTAAGGGCTAATAATTGATTTTATACTATGGGAAATGTCCCTGGTTTCTCTAGACCATGTAATTCCCCCAAATTTTATAAACCAGGCTAGGGTTTGAATTTTACCTGTGTTTTTCAGTCAACCTCTATTTGTCTTATGAGTCACTGAGATCCTCACCTACTTCTGGGCTTCTTCCTTGTGGAGGCAGTTACCATGGTATCATTAATGTAGTGTGCTACCTTGTGCTTAATGATATTACAAACACATGGCATCTATTCCAATTAAGTAACAACACTGTAAGCACTGAGTATTGTCTTGGCACTATAGCAGCACTACAATCTCCAAGCATCTATACTACATTTTCTTCATACTCTAGCCAAAAAAGAACTTTGATCATGCATCAATCCATAATGATCTTACTCTTTACTAAATTTCCATCTCCTCTGCCTCTACCAGTCATTTCAGCAAATACATTTTGAGGATCATAATTCTGTCTCCCCAGTTAGATGCAGGCTCATTGAGGAAGGAAGCCTTTTCCTACTCTTCTTTTATGGTTGTTGAAGCACTGACTGATATATGAGGAATTTTACCCATCAGATATAACCATTTATTGAGAAATTCTGTCAGGCCCCTTCTGAAGAGTGCTGCAAGCATAAGTCAGAGAAAAAAGGATCAGACAAGAAAACAGAATCACTAATGGACTCTACATATCAAAAATATGACAAATCTTCCATCTAGAAAAATAAATACATATTTATAATTATTATGCTGGCTATTTTGTAATCTTCAAAATAGCTAATGATTGGTCACTGCAAGAGGGACTGCCAGCTCATCATCAAACCTATTTCCTCTTTTTCCTTGGGATACAGCTAAATGATGTTTCCCAACATCCCTTGTAATAGTGTGGAGGCAAATGACTAATTTCTAGCCAATGGAATTTTGTAGGAAGTGACAAAAGCTACTTTCAAGTCTGGCCTATAAAGAAATCTTCCTTATAATTATAATCCATATTCCTTTCCTTTTCACTATATTGATGCAAATATGCATGGTGATCTTTGAAACCATGTGGTAAAGATATAAGATTCACAAAATGGAAGTAATATAAATTCTCTCACTTGAAGAAGAGCCACTCTGATTAGAAACATCCACCTACCCTTCACATGAAAAGGAAATTAACAATTATGATAAGCTATGTGTCTGAGCCTACTTAACTGTAAATAGAGTTAAAAATATGAAGTCAGTCATCCTTCCTTTTTGCAAAAGGTATCATATTGAAAGAAGAGGATGAAGAAATGTCACTACCCAGCCTCTAACCTCACCTCACCCATGACACCAGACTGGTGTACCAGAGTAGTTACAGGGCTCTCTCATGTCATTACGTACGGTGTATCTCAGAAATAAGACTCCATGCCATTATACATGCACATCAACTTAGATATAGAGACTAAATTCCAAATTGATAAAGCAGTCACTTCCACAAATTATACACACACACACATATATACACATATACATATATACTATCATATATTACATAACATATCTCTATATAGGTACCTAATATATTATATTTAACTATATTTTCTATAATGTATATCTATACATTTAACTATCATTAATAATATAGTTTATAAATTAAAATTACATCTCATACATTAAATTTTTTCAAGTAGTTAAAAAGAAAAAAATGGTTTAGTATTCATTCTGTATTAATTGACACTTTCTTTACTATAGAAGGTTTATGGCTTCTTAAATATTTCTTTTGCTAGGTCACTAATTCCTATGCTTTATATTATGGATATTATAATAGAAGTTCTAGTAGAAATTGTCAATATTATTGATCAATTATATAGGCTTGATATTTTGCTCATTTCTACATAATTCCAAAATATGGTTTAAAAAGTAAGAATTGAGCCAATATGCTCATTACACACATACTTAACTATTTCAGAAGCACTTGGAGTATAGTGGCTATACTACCCCGTTGTTTTCAGAACGTCAGTCTTGTTTCAGCCCCTAGCACACAGCAGATGCTAAATACGAGGATATAGTCATGATGATACCATAAAGATATGTTTAAAAGTTGTAAAATAATGGAAACTTTATCTTTTACAAATATTATAGTGCAGCCATAATCTTTGGAAATGAGCACAATAATTTTAACTACACAACAAATGCACTACTTAATTCACTCTCAGAACAAGTATTTTTGATTATTTTGACTTTCAACACCTAACACACATGTATTTAAAAATTTCTTATGGGGAGCTCTTACAAGGTCATTTGTACAAGCAGGATAGAAATCATCAGTAAAAGAAACAGTTTAAATGCTTTAATCTTAACTTAGAAAGAGAGAATTTCACTAAACAGAAATTAAATTATTGTTAATTGGCCCTACACCAGTATTTGCAATATTGTGTTGAATTTAGAAAACTCAATGAAGAAATTAATGGCACATTTTATCAGAAACTACATTGTTTGAGATGTCGACTTGAAATATTCTGCCCTAAAATAGCAATGTTATGTTTGACTGAATCTCTACTCAGTGACACAAAAACACAGCCCTAACATTATTCTTCTTTGCTTTCACAGAGTTTAAGCTTCTCCATGAGGCAAAAACACATGACTGGCCTAACAGATGACTTTGAGTTGCCTTAATGCCTTTGGAATTCTAGCTATTAATCTAAGCTTACTATAACTAAGCATATAATTTAATGAAATGTAATTCAATTGGACAATGAATATATTCAATATCATTTGCCACAAGTGATCACTAAATATATTAATATTCATCAACAATTTTTCTGGAAAAATAAAGATGCTCCTGAAACTCTTATTCTCCTCATTTTAACCTAAATTCCTGGTCTTTATCATTTAGCTTTTTGACTACATCTTTTATAAATGACAATCATAGGACTTCAAAGGAAAAACGAGGATGAGATATGAGCTTCACATCAGCTTTGGATATATAACATGCACATTAATGGTGGTTACTAATAAGTCTTAATATGCTGCCCATGTGTGCGTTTCTGAATAGCCCAATTCTTTTTTTTTCTTTTCCATTATGGTTTATCACAGGATACTGAATATAGTTCTGTGTGCTATACAGTAGGACCTTGCTGTTTATCCCTTCTATATATAATAGTTTGCATCTGCTAACCCCATAAGGCAAAATTACTGTGTAAAATTTAATTTCCATCAAAGAAATCTTAGAAATAATTTCTGTAGGGGGCCAAGGAGTGTTGCACATGTATTTTGACACTGATTCCTGACCTATGCTGTGAACAACTTTGTTAGAGTATGGCATTTTAACCATTCCACAATGTTTGGTCAGAGAGCAAAGACAAGTATGTTTTTCTTTTTACACTTTGCACCTGACGCCTACATTAGAAAACACCTGCAAGCTGAGGAATGATGTCAATATGTGTGGTAGAATATACTACTGGTGGTCTATTGCTAGGCTTTTACAACTAACAGAGATTGCCATTTCAGCTTTTCCTCTTTCTTCAATGCTTGGAATTCTTGTTTCACAGGATTACTCATAAAACTGATTGGACATTCGGTAATAATGAAGGCATGGTGTAAATTGTGTTCCAGTCTACTAAGATAATTATGAATAAGATATTAATTTCAGTATTTTTCATCTACTTTAAGATTTCTATCTTTGATTCATTTAGTTATTAAACTAGCATTGATAGTCTGTACTCTCCTGGTTATATATCTTTGTTATACATATTTTATAGATGAGGGACTGAGACTCAGACAAATAAAGGCACCTGCTCATTGAGGCAAAGCTGGTATATTTTATGACTCAAAATACAACACTCTCTCCATTCTCCAGCCTTCTTTTTTAGAATGTGAGCAGTACTTAAAAAATACAAACATTCTGGAACCAAATTAATTTGACTTCAAAACCGGAAATTGCCACCTACAAGCTACATAATTTTTTAAAGTTTTGAATCTCCATAAGCCTGTGTTTCCTCATCCTGAAGAAGAGGAATAAAAGTAATACTTTAATAATATTTTTCAAGAATGAGAGCTAATATATGCACAGCACTAAGGGAAATAACAGGTGCTCACGAATAGTAGCTAATGAAAATATTGGAGGTAGGTTATATATATTCATTTTAGTGGCAGTACTGACAAATTACTAGACTGAGAGTAAATAAGTCAGATGTCTAGTCCTAGTTCATTTAAAAAACAGCTAAATGGCTCTCTAGAAATCTCTCAGGTCAGTATTGGAAGAAAGACAAAAACTTGTCTTCTGATAAGTGAGACAGACAATAAACAAGTAAAAAAATGAATAAGTAATAAAAATTTCAGGCAATGTTTAGTACTATGAAGAAGATTTAGTCTTTATAAAGAGAGTAATGAATGATGGGTTTAGGGATAGAGAGGTCTATTTTAGGTGGGGTTTTTAGGCCAGGTCTCTCCGAAGTGGTAACATCTGAAGAGAGACCTGAAAGACATGACGCAGCAAGTCACACAAACACCTGGGGAAATGGCAGAGGGAATAGTAAGTGTAAGAAACAAAGTAGTGAATAAAAGAGTTTACCAGGGAGGGCAGTGAGAGTGAAGGTTGCCAGAGATTGGAGGGGCCAGATAATGAAGGTTTCTGTATGCACTTGGGTTTTATTCTAGGTATGTTTGGAAATCACTGACAGATTTTGTTTTCATCAGGTTATCAGTAATAAAAAGCTCTCTCAGGCTGCTGAGTGAAAAATAAATTGTCATGTGGAAAATAAACTCCTGTGACATTAAGTATAGCGGGTGAGGGGATAAATTAGGTTTTTGCCACAGGGCAGGTTAAATTTTTCCCTTTGCCTAGAAATTGTAACCTGGATAAAATAAGTGCTTCCTAAACTTATAGGAAAGTAGAAAAATCCAATCGTATTTTTCCAAAATCTAATGATTCGTACCTTAAAGCGATCTAGTATGGCCAACTGGCAGTTAAGACATCATTAGCTCAGTCCAGTTTACTCAGCATTGGCTGTAACCAGTTCTCTGCCTGCTGGTCTATTAAAATGTGATGAAAATTATGTACTATAAGGCACCAGGACTTTTCAGTTCCGACATTCTAGGTATAATAGGTTATTTTCTTAATAATTCTTCCTTTCCCAAAGGACCTCTTCCTTTTCCCATTTACCTGTTGCACAACTTCTTACTTACTTATTTGATAAAGTCATAAAAAGCAAAAATTGATGCTATCCGTTAATCTGGCTCAACTGCCAAACATAGTTTTGGATATTTACCTGGTGACTTTTGAGGTAACTTGACTTATTCTTTTATTTTTGTTCCTACAACCATGCAGTAACAGAAAAACAACACAAATTATTAATATAAACATTGAGCCTGGTGATTTAAGATCAAATTTTATGGTGAGAGAACTGCCTGTTAAATATATTGGTATATTCTTAGTCTATAACCTCCTGGAGTAGAGTCATTTTATACTATAATAATAAAATCCCCAGCTTGTGTTTTGTGATTCTAACACATCCAGGCTTTGGTTGCTGACTCAAAGAGTATGGGAATTATTTTCTTTATGTATTTTAATATAATTTTAATGATAAAACCAATTTCCACGTGATTTTAGATAGTTCCAACGGACTGATATGACAATATTTAAAATTACCCAACAACTTATAGGTATCTTCTAATAGAAACCATTAACTCTGCCAATTTATACAAAATACAAAGATAGGTTAAGAGATATGAAGTACAGAATGAGAACATATGCCTAATCATAGGCCCAGAAGAAGTAAACAGAGTACAGAGATAAGGCAAAACTGGAAGAGAAAAATTACTAAAATATTTCCAGAACGGACAAATTCATGAATCTACAAATATGTAAAGCAAAATGTAGACTAAGTAGAATAAATAAAAATAGATCCATTTCTATACACAACCTATGAAAGCAGAGACAAAAAGAAGATCTTAAAAGAAGTCAGAGAAAGAGAAGACAGATAACTTACAAAGAAACACCGTAAGAATGATAGCAGACTTCTGAGGAACCTCAGTGTCAATGAGAAAACAGCACAGGGACATCTTCAAAATTATCACTCAGGAACTAAAGTGAAATAAGCCATATGGAGATAGACAACAAGGTCCTACTGTATAGCAAAGGAACTATATTCAATATCCTATAATAAACCATAATGGAAAAGAATATGAAGGAGAATATGTATATATATATATATAAATAACTGAGTCACTTTGCTGTACACCAGAAATTAACACAACATTGTAAATCAACTATACTTAATTAAAAAAAAGATTTTTAAAAAAGAATACATAACATTGACACAGGGATAGTCAAATTCACCAACAGAACAGAAGAGCAATGCCAGAAATAAATCCATTCATACATGAAAACCTGAAAGGGTGATACTGCAGATGACTAGGGAAAGGATGACTCCATCTATAAATGGTGCTCAGAAAAATTGGGTTTTGATGTGGAACAAAAAGTTGAACTGAGGTTCCTATTCACATCAAGCACAAGACCTAATTCCACATGCATTTAAAGAGTGAAATGTGAAAGGCAATATTTAAAGCTTTTTATGTTGGAGACAACATTAAAAAATAGTTCATTGCTTGTGGAATGGTAAGGATTTCTTAAACAAGACATGGAAGCTACTAACAATAAAATAAAGGACTGATACCATGACATTAAAATTAAGAACTACTCATCCTCGGAAAACTGTGTCAAGAATGCAAAACTTAAGCCATAAATTAGAATAAGATATTTTCAATATATTCATCTAACAAAAGATTAGAAGACAGAACACATAAACAAGTCCTATATAGCAAAAAGACAAAAAACCTAATTAAAAAAATTGGCAATATGCATGAAAAAAATTTACAATAAAAGAAACAGATGGGATAAAAGCACAAGAACAGTATTAAAACATATTAGTTATTAACATGAATGAACTATCTATCTCTATAATGTTAATTAAGTCTATTATTACCAAGTGTTTGCAAGTTTGTGAACCAGTAAGAAATCTTAAGCACTACTGGTGGGACTATAAATTGATACAACCACTTTGGAAAACAATTTAAAACTAACTTATAAATATTCACAAATCCTATGACTAGCAATCCACTTCCTAGGTATTTACCACAAGAAATTCTTATATATGTTTAAAAAGAAACATTTACAAGCCTCTTTACAGCAGTATTGTTCATAAGACGAAAAATTAAATTAAAAATCCTGGAAAATAACCCAAATGTTCACTAACAGGAGAATGGATAGAGTATATTCTTACAATGATATAGCAAACTGACATTAAAAAAATAAAATAGAATACTGTTACACACAACAACTTGAATACATAGTATTAGTGGGGAAAAAAAGTTTGGTCACTGAAGCCTACTTAAATAGTAATGATGATATGATAGCATTTTTGTGATTCTAGTACCCGAGACCCAAGGCAAAAAAGAAAAAGGGACTTTTGGCCTCTATGCATGCGACAGATCATAACCAGGATTGCTATGTTTCTTAAAACATTTTAGGAAATATCCTAATATGTATTCACATTAGCAGATTGTTTTATACACAACAGACCAAAATATAAAAATAAATTTAAAAAGAATAACACTAGATTTATAGACACAAATCTTAATAACCATGGCTTGATATGGTTGTAATAAATCATGTTGATGGCCTGGACAAGGGGCCGTGTATAGGAAATTCTTCTTATTCTTTTTATCTTAATTTGTAGACATAGCCTTGGTTGGCTTTTTGTTTGTAACCATATACCCAAGTCCTTTATATAGGTTTCTGGACAATTTTATGGCTGAGAGTCAAACAGGACAGCTAACCCTGATCACAAATTCTGATCGCTTTTGCACAGCAATTATGTACTCCAAACTAAAGATTAACTTTGAAAATTGATTTCATATGTATGGGTCTCAACTCCAGAGGAAACTTCCTTTTGAAATACAGGAATCTATTACCCTTAGTGCCATTAACTTAAGGCTGCTTGCAGAGAAGGTAGGAAAGAATAAGGTATTTAGTGGTCATTTTCTAAACAGTAGACATAGCAGTGACCCTGAGATCCTTTGCCACAGAGATGAACACCACCCCAATGGAGGTAAGGGAGTTGGAGTACCCAGCTGTCAATACCAGCAGGCACCTTGATAGCCAATGTCATGTCAGTTGGTGTAATTATATCTGATGCCTTTTCTACTACAATTATTCTCTCTGGAAATTTTAAGAATGGCAGCATCTGTTTTCAAGACGGAACACAATCGAAAGCTACCATCAGGTGTAAGCATTAGCCTAGCCCTTTATCACTAAGAAAAGGTAAGTAAACTCATTTATCCTCTAAAGATATATTTTCAAGGGAAAAAATAAAATTCTCTGCAATGAAAACAAAAGCTCTCTAGTTTCTCTGACTTGTTGTATTCCAAATTCGTGGCTCTGACCTTTTCTTAAAACTTTAAACATCACAAGGAAATCAGTGGGAAGGCAATCATGTGCTAACCAACTACTTAAAGGGCAGAAAAATTCACTGAAGTGAAAAGAGATTAGTAAAGGGTGGAAAAGAGGACCAGCCCCTCCCAGTTTGGGTGAACAGATTTGGGATGAGTTACCAGGCAGAAACCCACAAGCAATTAAAAGCTCTGACATCAGGGGACAAGCAAATATAAAACACTCAGTTCTAAGAAAGGCTCAGCAGAGGATCCCCTCAGGAGTTCAAGGTACTGGAGAGAAACTCTATGGGGAGTGGGTGGATTCCCGCCAAAACTCCATTAGGATAAAGGGGACTTTAAATACTGGAACTTAACTTGCTAGAAATCTGCCCCCAATTCTTCTTTCAGCTCCATGGATAAATGTAATTAACAACGGTGACCCGTTAATGAGTGCTTTTGATAAATGACACCCAGGATAAGTATTTTTTTATGTAAACAGAAATTTAAAATGAAGAAAATTAAATGACGAGGACAGGGGATTTAATCATGTAGGTATTGTACATGTCAAATTTTTAAAGGTAAATTACTATTTTGATTCGTTTTTGAAATGTCATTTTACAGATATGAAAAGCATTTTGAAGGTGGGTTGGGAAGGGTTTCATGCCATTTATAACAGTACAAAAAAACTTGCATAATTCCATCTTGCTTTTTCCTTTTCAGCTTGATTTTTATCTATGTGCCTTGGGCTCTACACAAAGGGCTGAAAACCAGAGCCTGTACTGCATTCTTGCTTCAAGCAGAATGAAAGCTCCCAAACTCCTCTCTCTGGGCTACACCTTCTTGGCCCTGCTTTTTTTCCAGCAGGCCTGGGCTCAATTCCCAAGACAGTGTGTCACCATCGAGGCTTTGAGAAATGGCGTGTGTTGCCCAGACCTGTTCCCACTGTCTGGGCCGGGGACTGACCGCTGCGGCTCCTCATCAGGAAGGGGTAGGTGTGAAGTGGTGACAGCTGACTCCCGACCCCACGGCCCCCAGTACCCACACGATGGCAGAGATGACCGAGAGGGCTGGCCCACACGCTTCTTCAACAGGACATGCCACTGCAATGGCAATTTCTCAGGATACAACTGTGGAACCTGCCGTCCTGGATGGAGCGGAGCTGCCTGTGACCAGAGGGTTCTCATAGGTAAGTGGGGTGTGAATGGATGCACAGTTCTGCATGGAACTCAACACACTTACCAGAATCCTGAACCAGCTGAACTTCCAGAACTCCTAGAAATCTTAAAGCTCAAGACTTAACTTTTCACAGCTGAGGAAACTGAGGCTTAGAGAGGCTGAGAAATGTATCTGATTTAAGGAGTTGAAGTTGAAGCTCAAGTCTTCTGACTAATAACATTTCCTTTCAGAAGATTAGTTGAGGGCTTCCCTGGTGGCGCAGTGGTTGAGCGTCCGCCTGCTCACGCAGGGGACGCGGGTTCGTGCCCCGGTCCGGGAAGATCCCACGTGCCGCGGAGCGGCTGGGCCCGTGAGCCGTGGCCGCTGAGCCTGCGCGTCCGGAGCCCGTGCTCCGCAAAAAAAAAAAAGATTTGTTGAGCAGCAACTCCTTTATACTAGGAACTGTGCTAGGCGTTTATGACTGGACCTTTCAGTAACTTTGCAAGATAGTTATGTTAATTGTGAGGTTGCAAAAGGTCAAGTCCATGTAGCTGGTATGTGGTAAACCTGGAATTCACACTGAGGTGTGTCCAGCTCCAATCGATGACCTTCTTCCTTGCTGACCACAAGGATGGTTCCTGCTCTGATGCTCAAGTTCAGCCATTTTTAAATAACAATAAATGAGAAAGCTTTAAATAGTAACAGCTGGCAATACTGGATTGTTTTCTTTGTGCCAAACATGGGACCAAGAGTTTCAGGGGACGTTTACTGAGCCTTTTTTTTTTTAATTGAAGTATAGCTGATTTACAATGTTGTGGCTACAGCAAAGTGATTCAGTTATACATATATATCTGTTTTTTCAGATTTTTTTCCCTTATGGGTTATCACAAAATATTGAGTATAGTTCCCTGTGCTACAGAGTACATCTTTGTTTGTTATCTATTTTATATACAGTTGTATGTACATGTTAATCCCAAACTCCTAATTTATCCCTCCCCCACCTTCCCTTTGGTAGCCATAAGTTTGTTCTCTATGTCTGGGGGCGAGTCTTTATTCTGAGCCAGGCTCTGGTGTAAGTGCTTTTTACGTGTGTCCTCTTAGTCTTTACAACTTCATAAAGCGGGTATTTTTATACACACTTTACAGATGAAAAACTGATGCTTAGAGAAATGTGTGCAGTCATAGAATGAGGCTCTGGTCTTAACCACTATACTATACCACATACCGTGTTTTTGCAAAATTTATGGTATTAAAAAGGTAGAAAATTCCAAGAAATATGCCAATAGTGAGCAGAAATCAATATAACAGGATCATAGAATCAAGGAAAGCTCATAGGAATCCTAGAGTAAGGTGGAGAGAGAAAGAGAGGGAGGAGAGAGAAAAAGCAGGCCTGAAGAAGGGATTTTAGCAAGGGGTATTTTTAAAAGTATAAAATGATGTGAGCACACATGCAAATTATCATTCATGGGTAAATGGGACGTGGTGTTACAAGATGATTATGTGCATTGTCTACCCATGCCTGCGCTTGCAGATGTTTTCACGTTTGAATTTTGTACCCCTAAAGTCAGGAGAAACCTACTGGACTTAAGTACAGAAGAAAAGAACCGCTTTGTCCGGGCCCTGGATATGGCAAAGCGCACAATTCACCCTCAGTTTGTCATTGCCACCAGGAGATCAGAAGAAATATTGGGGCCAGATGGCAACACACCACAATTTGAGAACATTTCCATTTATAACTACTTTGTTTGGACGCACTACTACTCAGTCAAAAAGACTTTTCTGGGGGCAGGACAGGAAAGCTTTGGTGAAGTGGATTTCTCTCATGAGGGACCAGCGTTTCTCACATGGCATAGGTACCACCTGCTGCAGCTGGAGAGAGACATGCAGGTATGCACGAGGCATGGCCACGTTCATATCCTTTACAGAGGAGGTGACTTGTTTCTAAGTTGTTGATCCACTGTGTTCCGAATGATCAAAACAGGCGATGACAAAGCGTTTCACATTATTAATCTGCCTTTGGCATTCTGTTAAGTTTCTCCCTATGCTAATTACTTACTTATTAATTAATCTTAACCCTTTGTGAAGTGAAAAGAAAGTCATATCAGTGATGAGGAAGCCAACTGAGATATTTGTAGGTGTGAATTAAAGCACTGGACATATTCTACAGCTCTGTCATTGAAAAAATAACCCTCATATAGTTTGCAATGAAGGACTCTCACTTAATATGTCTCCCTTTTCAAATGTAAACCAATACCTCCTCCTGGTTTGGATGAGGCAGGTGTGTTTAACTTCTCAGTCTTCCAAGTCCCAAATGTATAGCTCACTTTGTAAGTTGATGATTCGTTCTGATATGATATGGGGTTTAAATTATGAAAAAAATTACTTTTCATTTATATTGTCATATTTTAATTGAACTCCATTTTTTCCATGCCCCCTACCACTTTGAGGCTTATAGAAGACACCTACTAACAACATCTCATAGGTCAGACATCATTTTAATTTAAAAGGCACTGACTTTTTTGGCATAAAGTGAAGCTCAAAGTTATTTCCTGCTTATTTTTAATCAGATAAGTTAAAGCCACATTAAAGTATCTGTTAACATAAATACTTTCATACTGTTTATTTTACTAATTGCTCTATATTTTAAGAAAAGTATTGTTATTTTTAAATGAAGTTTTTTTAAAAAATTTTTGTTATTGAAATACAGTTGATTTACAATGTTGTGTTAATTTCTGCTGTACAGCAAAGTGATTCAGTTATACATATCTATACATTCTTTTTTTATATTCTGTTCCATGATGGTTTATCATAGGATATGGAATATAGTTCTCTGTGCTATACAGTACGACCCTGTTGTTTATCAATTCTGTATATAACAGCTTACATCTGCTAACCCCAACCTAACCCTTAACCCCTTTAAAATTCTTAGATCTCAATTAGGAAATCCACAAACTGAACCTGTTTTCTAGATGAAATAACAGCAATGAATCCCTCCCCACAAATTGAAATCTAAAAATTAATCTAAAAATATCCGAGGGCAGATTCCCATATTGATTCGCAGTATGCTTGTGCCCAGCATTATCCGAGAAAATAAATGGTTAGAAGGGAGAGATTTAATGCACTAAAATACAGAACAAAATATTCACATGTAAGTAGTCCATCCATATGCAATTTGAGAGTGATTAAATGAATTCACCTGATACTCTGAACTTCACAGTTTATAGCTCTGATTTCAAGGCATATTTTAGATTATGAGTAGATAAATCTGTCATTTGTAATCGACTCGAGCTCTTCTTGCCTTCAAGTCATTTTCCCACAGGTACACCAAAATGAAAGGGCAGGTGGAAAGTATCTAAAAGCTTCAATTTTGCCTGCGTAAGCTTCAACCTCTATGACTTACGTTTTTAAAACCCAACAGCACAAGGGATCCAACAAATTACAATCTAAATGTAACACACAGTTGAAATGCCACATGAATCTGCTCCAACTCCCAGACGCCAGTTGCTGAACCACAAACTGACTCTTAATGATCCCTTAGAAGCTGTCACTAATTTTTGTGAACCAGAACAATGGCTTCTAAATAAGGACTCTAAAGCTCTGGAGATCAATAACTGGGGAATACCTTGGAAAGTTTTGACCCTCTAAAATACCCCGAAGACAAGGAAATGCTTCCTAGAAAGGGTTTAAAAGTAAAAAAGTACATGTGTACTAAATACTTGTGAGATAAATGGCAAACCAATGGCAATCCCTACATTTATATCCCACACTCTAAATATAGCTCACTAAAGGCTTAAAGGAATGAGAAATAACAAGTACAATAAATACATGTTTAAAGGAACCCAGTAAAATAAGCATGTGATCTTGAATCCAGCATTTTTAAAATTGCTGAGATCAGCTCTAAATGGAAACTAGGTCTCTGGTCTAAATAACAGTGTGCACAGAGGAATATTCTGCTTCAGTTTAGCATTTCCTGTCTGTATTAGTTTCTAGCAGAAGCCTGAGTCTTCATAGTTTAGATTCCGAAGCAGGGGTCTCTAAGTAAAACACCTTCAGTGCCCCGGCACATAAGGCAAGTGTGAAAGAGCCTCCGTAGTCTGTGGCCAAACCGGAATCTAAATACCTGAAGCTGTTCTGGTTAAATTAAAAAACAGAAACAAAATAAAACGCACTGCTTCACATAATATATCTCAAGGCTGAGTCTGGCGCCAGACCAGGAGTTAGTCATGCTTGAATTAGAGATAAGAAAATGGAAGGAACTGGAAATGTCAAAGAGTAGAAGTGATTATTGATAATTTTTAGTATAACCAACAGAAATGTAACTACTTGCCTAAAAAAGAAAAGGAAGACACCTCCCCAAAGCGTTTGCAGAAACTCCTGTATAACAAGTTGAGTTTCATTCCCTCTAGTGCCCAAGTGACTTCTTGTAGTAAATTTGAGGCTTTGTTAAATAATGTATTTAAGTCCTCTAGCCCTTCAGACACCACTGACACACTAACTGGTTCCTAAGTGGCTGAAGGGAACTAATAGAAACAGACTGCCAGGGAGTAAACCAAGCAAAGGGAGAATGTTAAACAAAAGCAGAGAATGCTAACAGAGTTTCTGTGATCTAGGAAATGTTGCAGGATCCTTCTTTCTCCCTTCCTTACTGGAATTTTGCCACCGGGAAGAACACCTGTGACATTTGCACCGATGACTTGATGGGATCAAGAAGCAACTTTGATTCCACTCTTGTAAGCCCGAACTCCGTCTTTTCTCAATGGCGAGTGGTCTGCGAATCCTTGGAAGATTATGATACCCTGGGAACCCTTTGTAACAGTAAGTTCCAAATGACAACTAGGATTCAGAATTGCCTGTTAGGTAAAATGATTAAATGTGCTGCCTGAAGGCCCTTCATTCTACTAAGGACTTCAGACTAAAATCCACTTTTATTATGGAGAGTTGATGTACAAGTATTCACTAAGTACCTAGGACGGTCAAGGCAATCTGAGGTGCTCCAGGGGAAAAAGAAAGTGCCTATACATTTTCCCATTGCTTTCCTTGAACAACTTGGTCAGTGCATTGCTCACTTTCTTATTTTGGAAATGTCTATTTTGTATTAATTAATCCTCTTAGTAAGTTCAGCATTGCTTAGTAGTCATGTGTCTTGTGTTGGAATTTCACAGAAAATGTTTCCCTAGGAAATCTGAAATATGCAGAAAGAGTTGGAAGTGCCCTGGGAGTAAAAAATACATATAATAATAATAATTATTATTATTATTGTTGTATAATGATTATTACTATTATTTTGTTATTATAATATATTATTACTATTATTTGGTCAGAAGGTTAAAAAACCAAAAGGTGACATGGAGGATGCCTTTAATAAAAGAAGGATACTGTACAGAAGATGTCTGCCAACTAGCTCTTTCCAGAGCTCTTTCCAGCTCTCCCAAAGTGAATACAAAAAGAGAATGAATATTAACCAGTTTTCCTAGCATCCTTTCTCCAGTGGTCTGAATGCCATCTCTGTCACGTTTCTGTCCTATGTGGATCAGTTCCTGTGAAGCTTTCTGTTCTCTTCCTTAGATCCTATTTTTACCGGCTCTCTTGCTGCTAACACAAGGTCTTAATTATCAGTCTTTTTATCCCATCTTATTTTTCTTCTTCAGGCACGTCTGGCTATTTTGAACTTTTGTTCTTCCATATAAAAACTAGAATTATTGGAATTTATTTTTTATTTTATTATTATACTAATAACATTTATTCTGCACATATTCCTTTAGGCACCAAATATTAAATTACTTTGTAAACTTAAATAGAGCATATTTTAAATAGAGCAAAGAAGTTAAGTAGATTTTTCACCATTAGAAAATTATTTAGCCATATATAGGAATAAGAGAAGTAAATGTATATAAAATTTTATTCTGTAGAAGTTTAAAAATTAAAATAAAACTTTGTTTGGCGTGTGCTGAATGGATAAAATTGAGGATCAGTATGTCTTTAGATACCAAAACATTCATTTCTCTCTGACTGTGATTTTTTTTTAATTTGTCTGCACATGGACAACTTCTGCCATTGCACCTAATAACATCCTATGGATTGGAGTCCTGTGGGATTTCCATGCAGGAATGAATGAAAAGTTCAGAGTGTCTGAAGTAGAAAGCAAATTTGAGAAGTATAGTGAGGAAAGAGCATGTTTTTCATATGATGAATTAAAGGTGATATTTTAGTGGCTGGAAGAATGTTAGATGTCAATAATTAACTCTTTCAGTATACCGAATTTGGTGCATTTATGGAATACTGGAAAGATACTGTCCAGAAAGCATATGAGGACATAAGCATGCAATGTCTAAGGAAGGTTTGATCTAAAGCTGTACAGGTATGGGTGTCCTGTAAAAGATGATCAGTGAAACCACAGGAATAGATAATTTCATCCAAGAAGAAAAGTAGAGAGAGGCAAGAATTACCGTGAGGATTAAATCAGATATCTTATTAAAGTATGTGATACCATATCAGACACATTAATATGTGTTCAATGAAATGCTATTTTCCTTTTTTCTTTCACTGGCCTAAAATAAAACAGTTCTTGTCTAGCTTCCTATCCTTCCTGCCAACCACTACACCCTTACGTTGCCACATACCCTAGGCAAGCTGTTCACCTAACAGGCCCTCTTGTACAATCAACCTGATCTTTTCATAAATCAACATACACCAAACAACTATTTAGCTTTAATTATATGCCAGTGCTGGATCAAGACTGGAGGACACACTGGTGATCAAGAAAAGAGTTTATGCTCCGATGGGGCTTATATGATGCATAGAAGAAAGCTTATCATCTTTTATTATTACCTCTGCTTAAAATGTTTGACTTGTAAAATCTGTCTTGTTTCACCTCTGGCAATTTTTCCTCAGTCCTTCAGGGCTCTTTGCAAATCTCTCTACCTAATGAAGGCTTCCCGAAGCCACCCAATTGGGAAGAATTGATTCTCTCACTTACGCTCTCCCCCCTTCCCACCCCCACCTTCCCTCCCTTCCCTATTTCTCTTTCTCTCCCTCCCTGTCTCCCCAAAGGCATCTCTGTATCTCTAGGGGTACATATTATCCCTAGTATAGCAGCTCTTTGTTTACCTGTTTATCTTACTGACCTTAAAATGTTTCAATTATTTTCCACATTAATTGCTGAAAAATATGTGGTGATTGCAATACAGACCGCTTCCCAAAGAGATTTAAGGTTGTTTTAACTTTATTTCTCTGAAGGCTTGAAAGACCATTCAAGTACAAAATTTCATATGTGTATGAAATATGGATTTCAGTGTAGAGTTTCGGTTTATGAGATTATGTTGGTAGGATTTAATTTTCCATGGAATTTTCATTTTAATGTGCTCTCTTGAAAAAAGCATGTGTTGATTTAACAAATACAAGGACCTCTGTCTGTTATTGTGATCATCTTTTTCCTCAGGTGATTTTGTGTATCACATATTTTCCCTGTTCACAGAAGTTGGACATGATAACTTATTTCCTCACTTTAATGCCACTAAATATGCACTTTAAAAATTTTCTCTTCTACCAAGGAAACCCTGTTTTTCAGTGTTCGTGCTATGTATACAAATTTGAAAAGCAAAGCTAAGATCTCTAAATGTTCTATACATGTTCACCGTTTCCCATCTTTTCCCCAGGCACTGAGGGTAGGCCAATTAGGAGAAATCCAGCTGGAAATGTAGCTAGACCAATGGTGCAACGTCTTCCTGAACCACAGGATGTCACTCAGTGCTTGGAAGTTGGTTTATTTGACACACCTCCTTTTTATTCCACTTCTACAAACAGTTTCCGAAACACAGTGGAAGGCAAGTAAAAATCGGTGCCCTGAATTGACCTAGTTGTTACAGGGAAAACTATTCAAATTCAAATCTCTTTGAAAAAAACCTTTGAATGCCATATGGATCCTGTAAGTTTATGTGAATAGGGCTGCCTATTATGATATAATCACAATTCTCTGCTCAAAAAAAGAACTTTCTTAAAGAAAAGTGTAAGACCCTGAAACTTTTTATCATAGGAGAAGCCCTTGGAAATGATTCTGTTAAAATACCTAAAAGGTATTAAACTCAAATTTCTGTTAGGCAGCTGGCCAATATGTGTATAACTATATCAAATTCTAGTATAGGCAAATAATATTCAAGACTTGGAGAGATTATTCATTTTTTTTCTTAAAAAATATAATAAAAAATCCTGAACATAAGTTGCCATTTACTAAAGCCTGGTTTGGACACATGTTTTATTTAGGTATCATCCTGCAACTTTTATTAAGATCTATAAAAATTGGAACTTGCATCTAGAGATATTTAATTTGGTTTTCCTTGCTTAATTCAAAGTATTTTAAAGCTGAGAAACTGAGGTCCAAAGAAGTGAAATTAATTTCCAGAGATATCCAGCTAGTTAGTAACAGAGCACAGATTCAAATCCAAATTTTCTAAGTCCTCTAAAATAAATTATATTTCATTTATAATTATTTTATAAAATAATTTACTTTATAAAATAAATTTTGATACCTCTAAATTATTCATGATACATATTTAAAGTTTTAAAAGAGTAGAATCACATTTAACTTTATTATAAACTTGTTATTGTCAAATTTTACCTTAAATACAGCATTGCACATGTTAGACCACCCTCCCCCCAACCAAAAAAAGGGAATAGATCTCTCTTTCCCATGATCTGAGATATCTGATGTATATATCTGATAATTATTTTCAATTATCTCCCCTTTTATCATCAAAATTATATGCCATTCTTTCCTATCTTTTTGTTAATTTTCATAACTACAATGATACACTGACTTGGAGATGACTCAATAAATAATAACTATAGTTTGACTAAGCTGGTATTTATAAACTAAGACTCTAAGTAGTGATTTCATAAAGAATTTGCAGATTGTGTCTTACTGATGCCCAATCAAAAGACAAATTGTACTGATTTCCTGACAGAATGCATGAAAAGATTAGTGCTTAACCACCTGCTGTGTACATTACAGACAATCTTTAAATGTTTTATGAGTCAAAAAATAATGGAATAAACATATAAAAAATGAGTAAATGAATAATTATACAACTGAGTTAATGTATTTCAAATTCTAATTTTGTTTTATAATATACAGCCTTTCCTTGCTATCCCCGCTCTGGTCCTTCAAGCTAACTACACACACTTGTAACTCCATCCCACATCAGAGACCGTCTATTTTTGTTTGTGATCTATCCTTGTCTTCTCTCTAATATGTATTCATAAACAATATATATATGGGAGTATATATGGGAAATATATGTTATATATAATACGGGAAATGTATATATTGTATATGATATATAATATGTGGATTATATATAAAATGGGAATATATATGTGATCCACATGTGAAATATATATAATATGGAAATGTATTTGGAGAAGATATATATATATATAGAATACAGATCATTCTCAAAAGTTCTATAAACGTTTTGACAGCAGTCTTTTCAGATATTTAAAACTAGCACAGAGATGGTAAGAAAGCTCTGAGAAATTGTAACTTCTCCACAAAAATAATTTTCTAAAAATAAACATGCTGACAGTCATTCAAAAGGAATAAGGTAGGAGACTAAAGTAACATCTGGCAATTTAAGTTCCAGGACAATCAGAGTGGTGTTCTCCCAGTTGTATCAGCAGCTTTTGTAGAAGCTAGAGCTTTCCACTATCTTTATTTCCACGTAGACCAATGTTACCCTTGTCAAAATACAGTGTTCTATATATTGTGACTGGTAGTCTTTGCAGGTCATTATTTTTAACCTAGAGGCTACATTTAGAATGTCATGCCACTAGCTTCAAACTAACCTAGCTCTCGGTACAGCAAAGACGTCACCAACCATAGGTACAGAGAAGCAGTGCTATTACACTAAGGTAAAAATTGGCCTGACAAGCTTAGGAAAAGTTGTTTCCCAATATAATCACTGCTTTGGACTTGAAAAGTTAGATATGTGTAATCGTTTTTACTATTCTCATCCTTCTTTTTATATCTAGGTTACAGTGATCCCACAGGAAGGTATGACCCTACTGTGCGAAGCCTTCACAATTTGGCTCATCTATTCTTGAATGGAACCGGGGGGCAAACTCATTTATCTCCCAATGATCCTATTTTTGTCCTCCTACATACTTTCACTGATGCAGTCTTTGATGAATGGCTGAGGAGATATACTGCTGGTAAAACTCTTTCATATGCTTTTTTGCAGGCTCAGTAAAGGAGATTGTTCAGATGGCATAGTTACCACTTTAGGCTAAGCATTTGGCACATTTAAACTACACTTAACAATAGGATAAAATAGCTCTAATATCTAGCCATTTCCAACTATTCTGAACCACTTTGAAAAGGCAGATGAGAAGTCTCTCAGAATAGTAATTGTAAGATGATACTTATTAACATTCAATAGGACTAAAAAGGTAATCCCTTCTCCTTTTTACCATGTAAAGATGACTACCATGTTTCCCCAATTTTTCTTTCTCATATCTTCCATGAACAACCTCATTGTTTTTAATATGAATGCAAAAACCTTAAAGAGCTCTTCTTTGATATACCAAAAGACAGAAAAATTACACTCATAATCCACAGTTCTGATTTTTATTACTTTAAGGCATCTCACAAATGGAAATTTTATTCAACTTGAAAAGTTAATGTTAGTTAACTTTTGAATGTGCTTTTACTGGTTAAAACGTCATAAATTTTCACATTTTAAAAGTGTTCTAAGTTTTGTCTTATGTGCCTTTACTTCGTCATGCACATAAACATAATATTGGAGATTATCTACTGATTCATTTATTCATTCAGCCATCTCTTACTTCCGTGCTGTGTGTGTGTGTGTGTGTGTGTGTGTGTGTGAGAGAGAGAGAGAGAGAGAGAGAGAGAGAGAGAGAGAGAGAGAATACAATAGAAACCGCTAATCTAACCCGATTTGGACCATTAATTGATGAGTTGGTCAAAATAGTTTGTTTCATCTGAAAACAATTTAAGAAATAAATAGCTTAAATATAAATATTTATTCACTTATCAATCTTCTATGAATTCACTGACTGGAGTTCCATCTGATTTTTCATGTGTATTTATATACATACATACAACCATAATGAATTGTCTATAATTTACAGTGTCTGTTTCTTTAAAGTGAAACAAGAAATTAACAACCCTTGTGATGCAACCTGAGTACAGTATTATTCTAAATTTTCATAATGCTCCCCTAACCCTTAAAAATCATAGTTGCTCATTCCTAATTCTATAGCAACGTTGCAGCCACTCATTCTTAATAAATCTTTCCAAAGCATTCCATTTATTTATTATAAAAACAACATCCTCCTCTTTTTACAATCATAATTACCGATTTACGTGTGTTTTGTTCTATTACTTTTATTTCAATAACAAATAACTAGAATTAATAGGTTTAGGAATGAACATAACAAACTTTTGTTAAACATACACTTCTGGAAACTAGACAGCAATGTATAAACTGACAATAAGCATATGTAAATAAATACAGAGTATGTTATATGGGGGAAAGTCTTTGTAGACAAGTAAAATCAGGAAAGGGGATAGGAAGCACTGCGTAAATATATGGAGAAAAATGCTCCCAAGACAAAGGAACAAAGGAGCCACTGTGGCTGGAGCAGAGTGGGGAGTGGGGAGAAAACGGAGGGAGATGACAAGGTCAGAGAGAAAACAGGGGGCAGATTCTTAAAGACATTGGGTTTAACTCTAAGACAGAAGGGGAGCCATTGAAGGGTCTGACACAGGGAAGCAACACTGCAATCCAATTGCTATTGTTATTTTTATTCTTCTTCTTTTCCTCCACTTATTTTAATGGACATAAGTTTTTTATGCAGCTGTGACTGGACTGGGTTGAGGCCAATTCAGTAAAGATGAAGTGGGAAGTTTAAAAAATGATCTAAGTTATTAGCTTTAACATCTAACTTTAACAAATAATTAATAGGAGTGCCTTGAGGCCAGGAACCTTGTCTTTTGTTTAATGCTATACCCCATGTGCCTAGATCAGTGCCTGGCATTAGCAGGAGCTCAATAGATTTCAGTGGATAACTATTTAATTAGCATTAATTCATAGTACATTTAAAATCACTAGATTTTAAAGTACCTAAATTTAAAGTTACAAAAATATAAACACTACCTGCCATTTCTATGATCAATTTTTCTTCAGAGTAGATGCTAAAATAGTCTCCTGTGCTTCACAGGATCACAATGACTGTGCAGGTAATATACTTCTTGCGAACAGAAAACCTAATATTTCACTAGCCTTCTCACATATTCCAGCTCTTTTAAATGTATTCCCGCTAATGTCCTACCCAAACCCACTTCCAACTCTGGTTTTGTGACATTCCATTTGGCATTTAATTGTACCAATATAAATATAAACAACAACAACAAAAAGGAATGATCTTTTGCCACAAAGAGTATATCACTCCTTTTATCTGTGACAACAGAAACTTACTAATAATATAAATGCCTATGACTTTTATTTAAGTAGAAACATGAAAGGCGGCAGGAAGCAAATAGGATTCTAGGACCTTGATTCAAAGTGTTAAGTGCTTTTTGTTAACAGAGTAAAACCCAGGGAATAAGTTAATATTTATTTCTCTAATTAAACAGAAAAATGAAAAATACTAAACAGAAATAGTCATAGTCAAGGACAAACCTCATTAGCTACAGTGTCTCTCATATTTAAATCATAGATGATACTACAGCAAATTACAGGTCCAATCTTTTCTTTAGCTTTGAAAAGTAAGTTTAATGAATTTTATTCAAATTAGTTTCTGTAATATAAAAGTAAAACAACTAATGATCATCATAGATAAGAAAAGACTAAAACTTCCTTACTTTTAAACTCTCTTTTTGTATTGGATGACATGTTAGTGCTGTACTCAAAGCATCTGAGCTCTGTTTTACGCAATTCCCTGTTCTGCTGTAGCGAAACATTTTTATGTCTTTACTCAGTGTAAAATATGAAAGAATTTTTAATGTTACCCTTGAATACTTTGGGTCACCTTCAGAACATAATAATAATGTATTATATTAGCTTGAGTCTGTCTATTAACAAGCTGTCTTTGACATATTTTAGATATATCCACATTTCCATTGGAAAATGCCCCTATTGGACATAACAGACAATACAATATGGTACCATTTTGGCCTCCAATTACCAACATAGAAATGTTTGTTACTGCTCCAGACAACCTGGGATACACTTATGAAGTTCAATGGCCAAGTGAGTACTGAAAATGTATTTTTACTGTGGAAATTTCTGAAAGCAAATTGGTCACCCTTAAAGTAATCACATTTTTCTGAGATAAAGTAATCCACAGTTTTCCACTTGGATTTAGAAGCTTTCATTTGAATTTTTATTTGTGGATAAAGAGACTGAATTTAACATTTGTTGAGAGCCCACTCTGACCTGGTACTGAGCTGATTACATACCACACTATTTCATTTAATCCTTACAACCCTCTGAGGCAGGCATTAAAATCCTCATTTTACAAATAAGGAAGACAAGGCTTAGAGGGAGTAATTGTCAAAGATCACCCTTCTAGTGAGCATAGAGAATGAGTCTTGAGCTTCGCCCTGGGTAATATGCCCTTATTTTTCTACTACATAATGTTGCTTCCGTTTATTTAGCCTAAAAAAAAAAAAAAAAGAGATGGAATGAGATATTCTGAGCTGTTTTTTCTGAGGTTTTGGAATTCAAAACTTTCTGATTTAATTTTAAATCCCTTTCTTAACGAAGGCAGTGGGGTACAGTGGAAGAGCACAGGATCTGGATCCTGAAAGACCTGGGCTCCAAAACCAACTCTACTGCATACTAACCAAATGACCTTGGGCAAGTGACTCAAACTCTGAGCCATCATTTCCTTTAGAATGAATATAATAACTATCCCCGTAGGGCTCACTATGAGAAATTGGGAAGTGCTTTGAAGATGCCACGAGCTATAACAGGCGATGTAGCCAATAAAAATTAAATATGAGGACTTTGTAAAGTGCCTGGAACAGTGCCTCTATTAGGGTATCCAATTTTGGGTGGCAACTATTTTATTATTTATTTTTTGCTCTCATTTTCTTTTTCAAATAGGTCGGAATTTTAGTATTTCTGAGATTGTTACCATAGCAGTAGTTGCTGCTTTATTACTGGTTGCAGTCATTTTTGTGGGTGCTTCTTGTCTGATTCGTGCCAGAAGAAACATGGATGAAGCAAATCAGTCTCTCCTTACTGATCACTATCAACACTATGTTGAAGAATATGAAAAAATCCAGAATCCTAATCAGTCTGTGGTGTAATTACAAGTGGTATATTCTCTTATGCATTACTATCATAAAACCGTATGGTTGAAAAATACTTGGTTGAGTCAGTAATTGTATTTTCTTTCATTCTGTTACTTCCATCCTTGTGCATGCACATGCTGGAATTAAAAGCACCAGATACTATTTTCCAGAAGTGGGGAAAGTCACAATATTTTCAATGCTTTCTATTTTTCGGTTCTATTTATAATGGTAGGTTGCACCCATTCTATGGTATTTAAGCAGATAGTATGAAGATTTGGGGCATGTTTTGAAGGTCAACTATATGACAAGATAAATAAGTTGTTGTACTTTGTTCATATTGTAAAGAAAAATCATGATTGATAGTAAACCCCTGATTAAAATACATGAGTAGGACACAAATGAACTTATTTACAAAGCAGAAACAGACTCACAGACGTAGAAAACAAACTTTCAGTTACCAGCTGGGAAAGGGGGTGGGGGAGGGATACAGAAGGAGTTGTGATTAGCAGATACAAACTACTATATATAAAATAGATAAACAAGGTCCTACTGTATAGCACAGGGAACTATATTCAATATCCTATAATAAACCATAATGGAAAAGAATATGTATATACATGTATAACTGAACCACTTTGCTGTACACCAGAAACTAACACAACATTGTAAATCAACTACACTTCAATAAAATTTTTTTTTAAAAAAAGAGTAGGCATTTCTACAATGTCAAGATGTAAATACATTTCCATTCATTGACACTGGCCAACAGATATAAAGGAAGCTACATTTGTAGTTTAATTATGTGACATTATAAATGGGATCCCAATTAACTTTTTCAAACTGATCTTCCCCTTTGAGCAGCAGCCTATATTATTTAGTTTAAGGTTCAAGGCCACAACAAAATCACAATCTTTGTCACACTTTGGAGAGGTAAAAGCTTTACTTTGTTTAAAAGACTGTCAATAGTGCCTATGCTTGCAACGGTGTTTTCCTACCTCTCAATTCACTGGAAAAAGAAGTACCCATCCATGCATTTCACCTCCCACTTCCTCTTCTAGTTTCTTAGAGGTCCACAAGGAAGGCATAAATGTAGAGAATATGTGTCATAGTGCTCTACAAATAGCATCAGTTCATGGTGTTTAATTCAAATACCATTTTCTTGTCATTTATCAGCCTTTTATATATTTTCAAAATAAAATATTAAAATATTATTTCATCAGTCCCCCTTTTCTGTACAATTCTGTGAGAATGTCATTCTTTAATTTCTTCCTATCTTTTAACAAAACATTTTTTCTCTTTTTGATCTTGTATTACAGAAATAATATTCCCAATGAAGAACTCTTATAGTTGGTTGGTTATATGAACAGACATTTTAATGAAAATTGGTTAAATTGGTTAAAAAGAAATAATATCAGTAATAATTATACACTATAGAAAATGGGTAGTGTCATATTCCCAACTCAATAAACAGAAACAAGATTAAAGTTATATACACCTGATTGGTTACTGGGTTTCCTGCTATTAAGCAATCTTCAGGCTATGTACACAAGATAAACAGACAAAACGTGTTAGTGAAAGAGAATGTATATAACAATAATATTGTTTTAACTTTCAAAGAGCATTACTCAGTTGGTTCTCTCGAATACATTTTGATTTATTAAAATCTTATGTACTCAAAGCTTTTCAGAGAAATTATTGTATAATGTAAGGTTTATTTTTATATAAACATCAATGAAACTGAGTTCCTTACTTCATATTTTTGGAGATTTACTAAGTACTCATTTCACAAACATGTATCAAGCACACACTATGGATTTGGGGAGGGGAAAGTCAGGAACATAAAATTAAGGTGACATTTGACTTGGGCCTTAAGGAATACCAATGAATTTACCAAATATAAGAGTAGAGAATGAGACTCCATGCAGAAGTGACAGCATGAGCAAAGTCACAGAAGTTTGAAAGAGCATGGAACATTCAAAACTATAAAGCAGGTCAGTGTGGTTAGAGCACAGTTTTCATGGAGGGGAGAAGAAATATAAATTGGGAATAAAATCAATGTCCTATGTGCAATCCTCAGAAATTTGGAATTCATTCTATTTGAATTCCAAATTTGGAATGAGAGAACAGGGGACAGTCACAAAGTATGCCTGAGAAAGACAACGGTGGAGGTAATATTTTTAAATAATGATGATTAATAATGATTTGGGAGCTTCCCTGGTGGCGCAGTGGTTGAGAGTCCGCCTGCCGATGCGGGGGACGCGGGTTCGTGCCCCGGTCCGGGAAGATCCCACGTGCCGCGGAGCGGCTGGGCCCGTGAGCTGTGGCCGCTGAGCCTGCGCGTCCGGAGCCTGTGCTCCGCAACGGGAGAGGCCACAGCAGTGAGAGGCCGCGTACCGCAAAAAAAAAAAAAAAAAAAAGAATGATTTGGAATGGTCAGAGTACAAACTAAGAGACTAGTTAATATCAAAGAGTTCATGGGAGAGAGGAGAGCCTGTCCCAAAACATGAGCATTAATTCTAAGAAATCCTAACTCTAATAGAGAGCTACACCCATTATCTTATAAATACAGCTTTGATAATTTCTCCCTAAATGTGCTGCTTTATTTTTCTTTTACTCAAGGACTTCTTTCTATTTATTTTACAGCTCTGTAAGATCTTAAGACTTATCTTGATCAGGTAACCATTACTCCCCCTATAATATGCTACATTACTCACTGTAAATAATACTCTTCTGCAATCTTGGGAGATTTTTCACTGTTCCCAGTCCTCCAGCCCTCTTATAAAACACAGTAAATGAAATTATTATGTACTCACTGGAAAGCACATTGCATACCACTTAAACCAAATCTTTCCTGTTGCATAAGCATACATTGCATGCCAATACCACAAACTGAGCTGAGCTTTACAGTCTAAACAGAGTGAGTACAAATGTCTGACTGGACCTTCCTATATAATCAAGAATGAAAAGCTATTACTTTTGTATCCCTCTGAAGTTATATCCTGTCTTCTTTCCTATAAGCAGATTTCAGAGATGGTGCTCACTTACAGCTCCATGTAATCTTTAAAACTGGACGCAGGGAGAAAGAAGATTTGTCTATTAAAATAACTGTTCCAAGACTGGTTATGAGATACTTGTTCTGAGCTCAGTCCATGAAGACCCAGTAACATCATGTATTTTGTTCTTCGCCAATTCCCAGTCAAAATCATTACACAAGCAACCAATCAATGGAAGATCAATTTGGGCACAGAGAGCTAATATGAAACAGAAAAAAGAAAAAAAATTTAAACATGTTAACAAACCAAGATCAGAGCTTGATATGAAAGAACTGAATGTAAAAGGAAAAATGCAAAATCTCGCACTTTGAAAGCACAATTGAAAAATTAAAGGGTAGAACAAGACAGAAGCTAGCAGGAGATTTTAGTGAATTTCAAGGCCAGGATAAGGCAATAGTGCAATGCAACCAATAAAGTGGGGGGAGGAATGCTATGTGATTGATAAAGAGGAAAGAAATACTATGGAAGTGCTAAGGTATTATGCGTCACTAACACAGGAACAGAAATCTGTGGTGTCTGAGTCACATCTGGAGTATTGATTTGACTTAAAGGTCACGGTTTAAGAGAAACATTAACAAACTGGAACATGCCTCTCCATCTTTTAAGTGATACGATTACTAGCCCAAGAGAGAAACTTGGAAGTCACCCTTGAATTCTACCATTTCTCTCAATCCTCACATCCAATTAATGAATCATCTTGATAATACCGCCAATATCTATTGGTCAGTATCTCCCGGGCACTGAACCCATCATCTAAGACAATGCTTCTCAGTTGGAGAGCAATTTACCCCCAGGCAACATCTGGGGGTGGGGCATTCTACGGGCATCTAGTGGGTACAGGCCAGGGGTGCTACTAAACATCCAACAATGCACAAAACAGCCCTCCAAATCAAAAAATAATCCAGCCCAAAACGTCAATAGTGCTGAGGTTAAGAAAACCTGATCTAAGGCCACAAGTATAAACAAGGTTCATAGTGCTCGTGGCCTAACAGAGCTTGAAAGAGAATGAAAAGAGATGAAAGAGAATGGCAAAGCCAATGCACTGTATTAGGAATGCATTATTTTCTCACAAACTAGGAAGTCTGAAAGGCAGAGCCCAAGGGAAGTAAGACCGCACAATGACGCCTTCAAGAGTACAGGCTCTTAATAACTTTTCTCCAGCACCTTTAGTGTGTGGTTTTTACCTTTTTATTTATACTGTCACTGCTGTAAAATGGCTGCCACATCTCTAGACTTTATATCTATCCCACATAGAAATTTTCTTTTTATTTGGAAATGGATATCCTCCCAAATTCTGCCTATATTGCATTAGAAGTTTATCACATGGCAGGAGAGTATAAAAAATTGAGGGAGTTTTTTGTTGGTGGTGGTTTGTTGTTTGGCTGGTTACTATCCTGAATAAAATCAGAATCCTAATCGTAAGGGATAAGAAAGAAAGAATCTGGAATTGTGGCAGCTGGGAGTACTGCCACAGCAATAAACAAGCAAAAACAATCAAGATATGTAATAATTATAGCAGAATGAAAGAAACACACAGTGTGCTTTTCTTTAAAAAAAAAAAAAAACCATCTGGTGGTGGAGGGTGGCATCTAATTGATAGATAGGTGATTAAAGAAAATCAGCTAAAGAAGTGAAATTTAAGCTGAAACCTAGAGGATGAGAAAATTGCTGGAAAAGTACACTGAACAGGTCTATGATAAAAGCTGAATCCCCACTGTCCTCAATAGAACGTTAAAACATGCTACCTCTAATTTTTTTTTAAGGTAATAAATATACTGTCTCTGTTTAGAAATAAAGAGGCAAAATCAAAAGAATCAACTTGAAGTGTGAATTGTATGTGGGGAAGATTGGAGCAGAGGCCATTTGTAGTTGTTCGTGAACGCTGACTTTTCGAAAGGAAGTTTTAAAGAAAAGAGTGACTTTTTTTGAAATCTCAGTAAAGAATGATTGACTTAAAAATTTATGTCACTAAGCAGAAGTTTATTCTTAATTTTTCCACCTATGAAATAGGAAACTTTAGACTTTTAATTTGGGCAAGAAGGAAAGAAAGAACAATGAATAAAATCTGTCGTGGCTCTCAAACAGAAATGAGTAAGACTGGTCATCAGTCAGCTAGATTAAGTAAATTACACGTAGAAATACACTCTTGTATTTTTTTATGTAGGCTTCAAAACAGACCTTCTGACATGTTGTAAAATGTATTTCTGCAATGTTCTTTCCTTCTAGTCTTTGGATTTAGTCAGCTTTTTATTAATATATCTGCTAAAAGTTGAACAGAATCTGACCACAAGATGGCAGCTTTGAACACATTTCAAAATGTTGATTATGAACATCAAATGTCTCCAACTGAAATGAACAGTGAAGACATCTGCTCTTCGTCTTCTGGTTTAAAAAAATGTTCATGTGATCCTTGAAAGCAGAAGAAATGCAGTTTTTCATTTTGGTAGAAAAATGGCCTGTGAGATTAATAATCTCCACATGGCTGAAATTCCCAACTGAATAATAATGACAAAAATGTGTCTTCTTATTGACTAGAACTCTCTTGTATACATTATCCTCCTTTATCACAATCACTTATCATCAGGCCCTTGCAGGCCACAAAATGAAGAGTGAGGGGCAGATCACCCAGATGGGTTTCACATACAATAGACGATTACACCAGCACCAAAGACACTGATAATTTGTGACAAGGGTGAAAGGGCTAGTCAGCTGTGGGAATCAGCTCTACTCAGCCCCTGAGACTACACATAATGAAAGTCAGGGCTAACTTTGCAAATGTACGCCTAAAGCTGTCAAAGAAAAACTGGCCTAATAGAAGGCTAAAGAGAATATCAATTCGTTTTAACTTACTTTGAAAAAAAATCCAACCTAGACAATAGATGCAAGAATACAACAAACTCCTGCATACAGTCTCCTAAATTTACCAATTGTCAACATTTTGCGCATTTCCTTTGTCACTCTAGTTTCATATTACCTGTGTACATATCATGATTAATATTTTTCCCGAACAAGACTGAAAGTAAGTAGCAGATATTGTGACTTTTTAATCCCCATTTCTGTGTGTCCCCTAAGAAGAATGGCAATGGCATCCTCTTACACAATCCAATTGTCAAATTCAGGAAATTTAACATGGTTACAATATTATTTTCTAATATACAGTCCATATGAAATTGTTCCAATTGTTCCAATAGAGTCTTTTACAGTAATTTTTTTAAATAACCAATTTAATACTTTAAAGAAGAAATAAACAAATAGCATGATATAAAAATGTCAAATACGTAAGAAAAACTTATTTAACTCAAGTTGAGTAAACCCAAAGAGTAGAAAAAGGGGGGACCTTCTGTTAAATTCCTTTTTTAAAAAGTCCTCAACATCTGATTGAAATAGGCAAATTACAGGACAACTCTAAACCCAGACAGCCCTAGTTTGGCCTCATGTCTATTCTATTTATTAGCAATGTGTCATTGAGCAAGTTGCATTACTTCTTTTCTTATCTGTAACAGAAAAGGCAGTTCTTTCAAAACAGAAATTTTTAGAACATTAAAAATGACTTTGTATGGTAAGTACATCTCCCAATGCCTGGAATGCAGTAGGTGCTTACTAAATTCTTTCATTCCTAGAATCTTGAAAACTTAACTCTTTCTGACAACTTCCTTAAAAACTAGTTTGGCAAAAAAGAGTTCATGCTCCAAAGTTAAATCTCGTGGTTCATGAAGCCACGCTGCACACTGGTTTCCAACTGAACGCTCTCATCCCACTGCCATCGAGGGCATGTCACAGCTAATTATCTGTCATCACGCCCTGTTGCATAGGCAGTACCTTGCCTGCTGCTGCTGGGACCTCGCTGCTGTCTGCTGATTCATTTGCATTGCCTCCTGAGTGTCTCTGCTGTGTATGGATCACACAGAATGAAGCCCAGGGGCCAACTGGCAGGCCCATCTGAATTGTGGAACATATCTAAAGCCCCTCCTCATTACTTAGTGAGTAATGCGGGGGATGTTCGCTGGTTCACACACCCTGGCAACGTAAACGGTCATCTGCTGCCTCATCTGCTTTTCCGCGTCTGGGGTGCAGGACCAGATCGGCTGAGGAACTTTGCTAGCACTTATGCAAATAGCTATGGGAGTTCCTGGGTTTGGCAACGTTTCCTTTCAGTAGCCTCATTTGTGGCTGCACCGTCTGCCTCTTTTGTGCTTCCACAGCTTTGTGAGCGACCTCAAAATAGATCTCTCCCATACTCATGTTGCGTTTATGTCCCTTTACCACAGAAAGACTATAAAACTCTTCTCAATACGTTTAATACACCCTGTTTAGTGACTGATCTTTCTGTTTAAGCCCTAAAAGAACATATATTTAAGAATGAATCAGACTACGTATATCTAGTTTTCCAAATTAAGGGGGAATGCATTCCCCAATTTAGATTTAAAGTACATAAGTAAAATTTTAATGTATGCATAGACATGGAACAATGAGGCCTAAATTGTTAGACATACACACATAATATCATAATTTTGTACCAATACTATTCTTCCAAATACATTACATAATACATCTTCTTAAAAAAAACAAATTTGCTTCGAATTTTTAAAATTATTTTCAAATTACCAGCTTCGTAGAGCAACTATGGAATCTGCAACAGCACATTAATAAATGACAAGGATACAATTTAATCTTGATATAAATTCTTATTCCATTAATGGATGAAGTTTCTTAATTTTCTTCTTTTTTCACGTGTTATAATTTTTACTATGAGATACTCCTATAGAAACTAAGTTCAAAGTTTGCTTAGAAAAGAAGGAAAAAATAAAGCATTATAGTAAGCCACAACTGTGGGAACTTGATCTACAAGGGACTGGGAAAAGCACTGCAAATAAGTGATACTTAAAACTGATTTCCTCTAGGTGGCAGTAGAGTCCCAGAACGTAAACCTTAACGTTAATGAAAAACTAAGAGCACGGCAAAATAATTGTTTATGCCAGTCCATAATATTTATACATTTGAAAGATTTTTCTTTTGAAAACTGAGCTAAATGTACAACTGTGAATGTTCACCTGCAGATGACATAGTGGATTCTGTACAAGAAAGAACAAAATGTGGCTATGATATATTTCAGCAAACACACATTGTTTTCCGTGTCTTTTTTGCCACTGTAAGACCCTATCACTCATTATTGGATATTGTGATTTACCTTCTCCTTTATAGAGACATTAATGTTTTAAAAACTCAATAAACTTTATCTTAGATAATTACTGATAGCCATTACAATAATTGGACTCAATTCAGCAATGCCCATTGGCATGGAGGCTTGAATTACATCTTTTTCACCAACAGTGTAGATTTGTTTAATTAGAATAACACAGAATTTTAAAAGTAACATAACATACAAAGATTCTAATGAGTGTGTAGTTGATGTGTATCACAAAACGTACTCAGTTGAAACACTAGACTCCCCATTCCCTCAGCCATAGAAAATTCTTCTCTTTCTTCTCTCCAAACTGTTTCCTCAGTCGTCTATATATCATCCTGATGTCTCCCAGTGATCAGACTAAAAGTAATAGTGACACATCTTCACCCATAGATTTAATGCATTTCAGAAATTCATTACACCCTACCTCTTAATTTTTCTCCAAACTTTATTTTGAAAATGTCAAACCCTCAGAAAATTGAAAAAGCAAAACAATGAACACTGACATACACATACATACATCTATTTCATCAGTTATTAACATTTTATTACATGTTTTACCACTCTAAGCAAATACCTTGACATATAATTTTAAGTAGAACATATTTCTGAGTAACAGAAAATTGTTACTAATCAAAAACTTTGGTAGTGTAAATAAGCCTGACAGTAACTCATGAAGTCTTCAGCCTAATTATTATACTATATTACACATAAAGGGTTCCTGTTTGTATGTACGTGTCTAGTTGCCTACTGGGATGATCTGTAGTCCCCAGAAAGGGCTGGAGATCTGAACACAGAGCAATCAGGGAACACTAAGATGATAGGATATTTGCAAACCCTTTCAGAGCTCACATTACAGAGCCAGCACATCACTCTGTAATCTGAGGAGGGAGAAGGCTAGATGACCTGGGTTACCAACCTATAAGGGTCTGGAAGACATCACTGGAAAATTCAGGAAAAAAATGGTTCTGATGACCTCACAGACAACTCCTTCTATTTATGGCAAAATGTAAAGTGGTCCCTCTCTGATCAAACGAGATCAGAATTTTTTTTCTTTTAAATTAAACTAAACTCTATAATGGAAGTGACCCTGCCTATTAAATAAATGAATACACTGTATATTTATTCATTAACAGTTTGAAATGGCTGACAAATTATTAGCCTGTCCTGGGCACCAAATCTTAGTCCTATTCAATTTTCTTCCATAGTTCGATGGCCAACTATCCTGACCATGTCCCTCTCACAGTTGAAGGTTAAAGTTCATGTATCAAAGTTCTCCAGAGAATAAGATTGAAACTATGCCCACTTTTTTTGAGGCTTTATTTTGCACTTTGTCCAAACATAAAAAGAAAATTTTCTCTCTTTGCTTAAGTAAAACGTTTTTGGTTTTTTGTTTCTTTTTAATAACTCAGGAGATCTCTACAGTAATTATTTTATGAGTTTAAAATACTGTTTTACCAGGGCTTCCCTGGTGGCGCAGTGGTTGAGAGTCTGCCTGCCGATGCAGGGGACACGGGTTCATGCGCCGGTCCGGGAAGATCCCACATGACGCGGAGCGGCTGGGCCCGTGAGCCATGGCCGCTGAGCCTGCGCGTCCGGAGCCTGTGCTCCGCAATGGGAGAGGCCACAACGGTGAGAGGCCCGCGTGTCAGAATGGCCATCGTCAAAAAATCTACAAACAATAAAAGCTGGAGAGAGTGTGAAGAAAAGGGAACCCTCTTGCACTGTTGGTGGGAATGTAAATTGATACAGCCACTATGGAGAACAGTATGGAGTTTCCTTAAAAAACTAAAAACAGAACTACCATACAACCCAGCAATCGCACTACTGGGCATATACCCTGAGAAAACCATAATTCAAAAAGAGTCATAGACCACAATGTTCATTGCAGCACTATTTACATTAGCCAGGACATGGAAGCAACCTAGGTATCTTTCAACAGATGAATGGATAAAGAAGATGCGGCACATATATACAATGGAATATTAGCCATAAAAAGAACAAAATTGAGTTATTTGTAGTGAGGTGGATGGACCTAGAGTCTGACATACAGAGTGAAGTAAGTGAGAAAGAGAAAAACAAATACCGTATGCTAACACATATATATGGAATCTAAAAAAAAAAAAGGTTCTGATGAACCTAGGGGCAGGAAAGGAATAAAGACACAGACGTTGAGAATGCACTTGAGGACACAGGGTGGGGGAAGGGTAAACTGGGATGGACACAGGGTGGGGGAAGGGTAAGCTGGGATGAAGTGAGAGAGTAGCACTGACATATATACACTACCAAATGGGAAGCAGCTGCACAGCACAGGGAGATCAACTCTGTGCTTTGTGACCACCTAGAGGGGTGGGAGAGGGAGGGTGGGAGGGAGGCGCAAGAGGGAGGGGATATGGGGATATATGTATATACATAGCTAATTCACTTTGTATATCCTTGGCAATTTCCATGCCAGCAGCCTGGCAATATTGTGTGTTCTTTGAGGGAAGAAATCACATCTTACTTATTTTTGTGACCAGATACCCTGCAGGTCACCTAGCCTACTGTAGAAACATGTAGAATATCAAACTGAACAAAACTGAGTCGAGTGAACTTGAAGGTGAGGCTTCCACACGTTCTAACCTCCACCAGATGGCACTATTTTATTTTCAGTGGAGACCAAATCACAAAACTAGGAAGAAGCACAGTGTTCAGAGCACTTGCATATACCCATGCACTGTATGTACATTATGCAGTGTGGGACTCTTTTCACTGCTACCCATTTATACTAATGCAAAATACGGACAGTCAGTTTAGGTACTTCCTTTTTGATCTTTACAAAAGCATAGTAGAAAAAAATGTTATTAAATTACCGGGCAGTTAATTATAGTCAATCTTCCTAAACAAACGGGACCTGGTGTCCTTTTCATTTATAGTGTTATCACCCAAAGGTTTTCAAGAGTAGAAATGACAGTGAATTTCCACTCTTGAGATGATTCGAGTTATTCTCAACAAGAGAGACAGGAGGATGGAAAGATTGGGAGGCTTATAAGCAAAGAGCCCTTGCTTTGTACAATTTTTTTGTTTGGTTTGGTTTGGTTTTTTTGGCCTCTCACTGTTGTGGCCTCTCCCGTTGCGGAGCCAGGCTCCGGACGCGCAGGCTCAGCAGCCATGGCTCACGGGCCCAGCCGCTCCGCAGCATGTGGGATCTTCCCAGACCAGGGCATGAACCTGCGTCCCCGACTTCGGCAGGCGGACTCTCAACCACTGCGCCACCAGGGGAGCCCACGTACAATTTTAAAGATTCATGATCTCAAGTATAGAAGCTGGATAATGATGCTTACCTTTAAGTTGATATTAAAAGATTATTAAACATATGTAACCTATAATACACTTAAAATACTTAGCACAGTGAAGAAACTGAAGATATGGATGATGATTATTATTAGAGAAGTAAGATGGATCAAGAAACTTATGAATTTCATCTGGTCTTAAAGTTTGTGAAAAGGTCAACTGAGGCATATTAAAAATTTAAAGAGTTTATCTGAGCAAAACTCAGTGGGAATAGGGCCAAACTACCAAACAGGAAGGAGTTAGGAGCACTCTGCAGAGAGGAGCCAGGAGGAAGAGTTACAGAGAGAAAGGGGGGGAAGAAAAGCAAGGAAATTGTTTGATTGGCTAGAGCTTGAACCCTACTTGGCTGTGTGTGATTGGTTGTCCTTAGCATTTGAATTTCGTAACCTTGAGGTATTTACAGGCTGAGATTTTGGTTTGCTTTTATGCAGACTGCCATGGCATTAGAGCCACCTTGGTCTAAAGGCCTCCTGGTTTGATTAATTTAGCAAGTTTTAAAAATTCAAACTGCTTTTGCTTTCAAAAGACTGCCTGGGCTAGAATCTGTCTCAACCACTGTTTTGATGTGTAACATGTCACCCAAGCCTATTATTCTCAGCTGTAAAATGAACCTTGTAGCAATCTCTGCCACATGACTGCTAGAGGGACTGACTTAAAAATTAGCTATTAGTTTAATGGTAATGGTGCAGCAAGAGTGGTAGAAGTCTAGGATGTAGCAAATTATTTGCCCAAAGCTCTATCCATGAATCCCAAACCATGGTCTAAACATGAAATTTCAGTTCAGAATGCTGAGCCCACCAGTGGTGCTGTGTTCAGATAAATGGTGTTTAGCCGTTTCAATAGGGTTCAAAAATTGGACTTAATCTATGTTTTCTGCCCTCTGTCTCCTACAAGAAGGTGATCTTTCTTTCTAAGGAAGCAAAGCCCTTTTGCCTCAACTGGATATTTACACGGCAAATGCAAACATACAGGTACTGCCTTAATTCCTATGCCGGTGGTTCCCCTAGTTGAGTGGAAAAAATGTTTAATAACAATGTCATTGATAGCAATAATATTCTGTTTGGGAGTTCTGCCCTTCCTACTTAGAGATTAGGCACTTCTTTCTTAAATAAGAAACAGAAGAAACCTGGTGCCTTTTTAAACAAAAACTTAACTACTAAGAAAATTATCCATCTTACTTATTAGTCACCACTTCCCACTTGGGTGTTGACTACTAAGTATGCAGAATGCCTATCACTTCCAGGGGTGGAACAGAAAGCATGGGGAAGTGACTATCTGAGCAATGAATTTCTCCTTCAATAATTAGTTAATTCCTAAAATTCCACAGTTAAAGATTCATTCTTTGGGCTTAAAACCTTTGGCCCCTGGTAAACATATACAAGGGCAGGTATACTTGAAGTCTTATCAGTTATTTGCATCTAAATATGAGTAATCTGATCAGATCCCTTCCTCCTTAAGGTTTTGAAAAGGTAAGAATGGAGAAAACATAAAGTCTCCAAAAGCTGGAGGGCAAGGGGGAGGCTGTTGTGGGTACACTAGTTACTTGATTTTAAATACTCTCAACCATGCCCTGAAGTTCATATTTTTAAGACAGTTACTCACATTTTATAGATAAAATGAAGCTCAGATAGGCCATATAAAATCAAGTGACAGAGCTTACACAGGCATACCTCAGATATAATGCAGGTTCCGTTCCAGACCATGGAAAGAATGCAAGCCACATGAATTTTTTAGTTCCTTAGTGCATATGAAAGTTAAGTTTATACTGTACTGCAGTCTAGTAGGTGTGCAATAGCATTATGTCCAAAAGGAAAACAATGTACATACCCTAGTTTAAAAATACTTTATTGCTGAAAAATGTTAACCGTCATCTGAGCTTCAGCGGGTCATCATCTTTTTGCTGATGGAGGTTGGTGCCGCAATGTTGATGACTGATCAAGGTGGTGATGGCTGAAGGGTGGGTGGCTGTGGAAATTTCTTAAAATAAGACAACAATGAAGTTTGCTGCATGGATTGACTCTTCCTTTCATGAACCATTTCTCTGTAGCATGCAAGGCTGTTTGATAGCATTTTACCCACAGTAGAACTTGCTTCAAAACTGGAGTCGACCCACTCCAACCCCGCTGCTGGTTTATTAACTAAGCTTATGTAATATTTTAAATCCTTTGTTGGAATTTCATCAATCTTCACAGCATCTTTGCAGGGAGATTCCATCGCAAGAAACCACTTTCTTGGCTCATCCGTAAGAAGCACCTCTTCATCTGTCCAAGTTTTATCATGAGCTTGCAGCAGTTCAGCCACATCTTCAGGCTTCACTTCTAATTCTAGTTCTTTGGCTGTTTCCACCACATCTGCAGTTACTCCCTCCACTGAAGTCCTGAACCCTTCAAAGTCATCCGTGAGGGTTGGAGTCAACTTACTCCGAACTCTTGTTAACTGTGATATTTTGACCTCTTCCCATAAATCAATAATGTTCTTAATGGCATCTACAATGGTGAATGCTTTCCAGAAGGTTTTCAACTTACTTTGCCCAGATCCATCAGAGGAATCACTATTTATGGCAGCTATAGCCTTACAAAATGTATTTCTTAAATAATAAGACTTCAAAATCGAAATTACTCCTTAACCATGGGCTGAGAATGGATGTTATGTTAGTAGACATGAAAACAATATTAATCTCCTTATACATCTTTATTAGCGCTCTTGGGTGACCAGGTACATTGTCAGTAAGCAGTAATAGTTGGAAAGGAATCTTTTTTTCTGAGCAGTAGGCCTCACCAGTGGGCTTAAAATATTTAGTAAACCATGTTGTCAGCAGATATGCTGTCATTCAGGCTTTGTTAGTCCATTTATAGAGCACAGGCAGAGTAGATCCAGCCAAATTCTTAAGGGCCCTAGGATTTTCAGACTGGTACATGAGCATTGGCTTAAACTTCAAGTCACCAGTTTTATTAGCCCCCAGCAAGAGAGTCAGCCTGTCCTTTGAAGCGCTCAAGCCAGGAACTGACTTCTGCTCTCTAGCTATAAAAGTCCTAGATGGCGTCTCCTTCTCATATGGCAATTTATTCTACATTGAAAATCTGTTGTTTAGTGTAGCCACCTTCATTAGTGATCTTAGCTAGATCTTCTGGATAACTTGCTACGGCTTTTACATCAGCACCTTGCACTTTTATTTTATGGAAACCCTTTGGCTTTTTCCCTTAAACCTCATGAACCAACCTCTGCTAGCTTCAGACGACTTTTCTTCTGCAGTTTTCTCACCTCTTTTGGCTTTTGTAGAACTGGAGAGTTAGGGCCTCGCTCTGGATTTGGTTTTGGCTTAAGGGAATCTTGTGGCTGGTTTGATCTTCTATCCAGATGGCTAAAATTTTCTCCATAACAGTAGTAAGGCTTGGTTCACTTTCTTATTCATGTATTCACTGGAGTTGCACTTTTAATTTTCTTCCAGAATGTTTCCTTTGCATTCACAACTTGTCTAACTGGCACAAGAGACCTAGCTTTCGGCCTGTCTCAACTTTCAACATGCCTAATCACTTCTCAACATTTTCACTAAGAGTAATCATTTCTAACTTTCGATTTAAAGTGAGAGACTTGCGACCCTTCTTTTACTTGAACACTCAGGGTTATTAATTGGTCTAATTTCAACATTGTTTTGTTTCAGGCAATAGGCAAGCCCAAGGAGATGGAGAAAGATGGGGGGAAAGCTAGTCTACTAGATTAAGTTTGATTAAGTTTGCCATCTTATATGGGCATGGTTCACAGTGCCCCAAAACAATTACAATAGTAACATCAAAGATCACTGGTCATAGATCACCATAACAAATATAACAACAATGAAAAAGTTTGAAATATTGCGAGAAGTACCAAAATGTGACAGACACAAATTGAGCAAATGGTGTTGGAAAAATGGCGCCAATAGACTCGTCTGACGCAGGGTTGCCACAAACCTTCAACTTGTAAAAAAACACAGTATCTGCAAAGCGCAAAAAAGTGAGGTGCAATAAAATGAGGTGTATCTGTATTCAGATGAAATCTGTATCTCTAAATTATACATATTCAAAGTGAAGACTGTGAGACCAAGGGAAGACTGACTTTATCAATGCCACAGTTCTGTGCTGAATGCTCTGTCTCACCCTTTTTATACTCATACAAGGCTGCCAGTTTATGGACAGTTAAAGGAAAAGGAACTCTCTAAATAAAAAGCCCATGTTAAAATGGCAACCACAACTTTACAGCTCTTCTCCATACATCTAGATCTTTATCCCTTGTCATTCCATACATGTTATTAAGTTTAATTTAATATATGTGAGAAACTTGATGGATGTGTTTCAAATTCTAGTCTATCTTCCTGCAGCTATGAGGGTTCACAGAAAATATCAAAACTAGGAGTTAATTACTTTAGGAACTTTTCTCCACAACCAGAAACTATTTCATTTGCTATCCAGCTTTTTCCACCCCACAACTCAAAGCAACTACAACATACAAGAGATGTCAAAAGGGAACCTAAAATGATACTGTACTGCTTTCTTTCACAAAACTGAATATAGAAGTTAAAAGTGACCTCTGTTAAGACTCTTGAAGAAATTTTACCATCAGAGCTTGACATATCTAATAGCATTTTGCACACGTGATGGCTCTATCATGAAGTTTTCAGCATTTCTGTCATTGTGTTTGACAGGTGGTAAAACACATTTCTACTAGTAAAAGGACAAGAGTGAATTTATCAAAATCTTTTGTAAGCCAGTAATGTTTGTCAGTGCAATGCTAGGCCAGATCTCATACATCACCTTCAAAAGTCAACCATTTTGTTAAAATTCAACAATGATACAGGACCTGTTCAGTACTCATGATCCATGGTGCAATTTTCTTATTTGTCTACTAATGTGGTTTTCTAAAGTGCTTTCTTCAGTTGACTAACCGAAGCAACTAAAAAAACCTTTTTCGAGTAAAGTATTTATAGAATGTGGCAAGGTTTATTTATTTGTTCACTGGTTTAATTCATTGAATAAGTAATATGTTACCAGTCTATTGTGCATAAGGCAGTATGAGTTGACAAATATGTGTAAGATATGTGTAAGTACAGGCTTTGGTCCCAAGAAACTTACAGAAAATTTACATACGAAAACAACTGCGAAAAGCAGTGTATAATAAGGGAGTAGCCAAATAACCTTGCCTTGCTGAGCATTCCACTAAACTATGGTAGGAGTCAAATGTCTACAGGAGGCACAAGTTGTTATCAATGAGTGAAATACTTAAAAAAAAAAATACACACTTGAAAAGGGAAGCTGCCGTTCAATCTAAGCCTATTGTTAACATGCAACTATGCAAGTGCAAGATTGTCGGGTCTTATTATTTTTCAAAAGAAAATCCAGATTTTTATGTGGAAATCTATCGTTATTTAATTAGTGTCATCTACAGATTTTTTAAAATACTGTGTAAATTAAACACACACACACAGGACAAAATAAAAATCAGTTTGCAAATTCTGTAGTTTTCAAAAGAGCAAGGAACCACAACTGACCAGTGTGTCCTAGAAACACTGTGCCAAAGGCAATATTTTAGTTGTGTCTTAAAGAGGAAATAAAATTGTCAAAAGATGGTAGGAAAAATAAGCAATCCAAATGGAGAGAAAGGTTTGAAGAATGGGAAGGCACCTGGAAAATATATTTAGGAAGCAGATAAGTAGGTTTCTTTTTCTAGTATCTTCAGAATTCTTTATGATGTGATCATAGTGAACATCTCTTAAAAACTGATGATGACAATATAGGAGAACCTTAAAATTTAAACCATTTTGAAAGAGCTGTTTTTTCTTATCGTTACAAAATGAAATATGTTCAAGTTAAGAAAATAACGTCATCCTTATGCTATCACCTAAATATGACAACTGTTAACATTTTGTTAAATTAAAATAATAATAACATTTACTATACATTTACTATATTTTGAGCACTGTACCAAGCACTCTGCAAGGCTTCACCTCATTTTATGTAAATATAGATTTTAAGTCCAAATTGATTATCGTATGTATACTGTTTTTAACTCATTTATACACAAAAATATTATGAATATCATTCTATGTCATTATATCTTCTTCCACAGTGTCATCTTCTAATTCCTGCTCACTATTCCATTGTATTAGTGATTTTTTATTTAACCCGTTCTCTATTGGTTGATATTTAAGATGTTTGCAGTTTTTCTTTCTACAAAGTATTGATTTTGATGAATTCAATGAAAAGAAAAGATGTAATTCAAACTGCTAAAACCACATTAAATGGCTTATTAAGGCTCACATAACTGGTTAAAATCCAGATGTAGGGCACTGGTCAGCTACGGTTAAATCAGAGCTAAGACTCCATTTCTCTGAGATCCTTTTGGCCCTGCTTTTGCCAAAGGTCCACTCAGTCCTTTGGTGGTGAAGAAAAATGAGAGCAGCAGTTCTGGGCTTCACATTCAAACACATCCAGAAGAACAGAAACCACCTCTTCCAGTGCCCCTGGCAAATGTCCTCTTATGTCTCATACACCCACTTATGAACCAATTCCTGAGATGGGCAGAAAGCCATCAATAGGTTGGCATAGGCCAGTGTTTCCAAATAATCATTGGAAACAGAAAGCAGATTTACCCAGTGAGGCTCAACTTCAGGACTGGAATAGAAAAATGTTAGCCCAAAAATAATAGGGGTGAGATGGATAACTGAATGCAAGTTTAAAATTCTTGAGAAGGGGAAAATAGATTGGATAAGCAACCAATGATGTTCACGACAATAAATAATGCAACACCTTTAGGAAAGGTAAGGTGGAGAGACCATGTGATTGTACACAATTATTTCCTTAGGAGTCATTCCAAGAAGAGGAATTGCTAAAGCAAAGGAGATTGTTTTTAATGTGGGTTTGGGGGTTTTGTTTTCGTTTCTTTATGTAATGTTAAACTGCCAACCAGAATTGCTACACCAGTTTATGTTCCCTCCAACAGTATCTGAATTCCAGGAAAGAAGTGTCTATTAGTCTGGCACAAAAGTGAATGCAACTGTTACTTGATAAGACTAGAAACATTGGTTGGGCTGAACTATGGACATCCGTAAATGCCGGAATGAGGAATTTGAACTTTATTAAGTATTTAAATATTTTAACTCCTTTTTAAAATCTGACATGCTACTTTTTCTTAAAAGTGTTTTGAAAGGGCTTAAAATAAAGGATAAATACACAACAATATCAATTAAATAGAAATTTGGGAGAGTGAGAAGACAAGCCACAAACTGGGAGAAAATATTTCCAAAAGACACATCTAATAAAGAACTGTGACCCAAAATATGTGAAGATCTCTTAAAACAACAGTAAGAAAACAGGCAACTCTACTAAAAGAAAAAAAAAAAAAAAAGAGGAAAAAGACCTTAACAGATGACTCACCAAAGAAGATATATAGATGGCAAGTAAGTATATGAAAAGATGTTCAACACCATGTTATTAGGGAATTAAAAATTAAAATAACAATGAGATAGCACTACATACCTATTAGAATTACCAAATCCAAAACACTCATGACAACAAATGCTGATGAGGATGTAGAGAAACAGGAACTCACATTTACTGCAGACGGGAATGCAAAATGGTACCACCACTTTTGGAAGACAGTCTGGTAGCTTCTTACAAAACCAAACATACAATCCATTAGTCATGCTCCTTGGTATCTACCCAAATGACCCTCACATGGATGTTTCTATCAAGTTTATTCATAAATGCCAAAATTTGGAAGCAACCGAGATGCCCTTCAGTAAATGAATTAATAAACTGAGTAAATCCAGACAATGGAATATATTCAAGCCATGAAAAGGCATGGAGGAAACTTAAACGCATATTACACTAAGTGAAAAAAAAAAGCCAATCTGAAAAGGCTACTATGATTCTGTTGGACATTCTGAAAAAGGCAGTAAAGAGATTAGTGGTTGCCAGGGGTTTGGGAGAAGTGAGGGATGAGAGAGGATTTTTAGAGCAGTGAAAATACTCTGTACGATACTATAATGGTGGGTATATGTCACTATACTTTGTTAAAACCCATAGACAGTACAACACCAAGAGTGAACCATAAACTCTGAACTTTGGGTGGTAATGATGTGTCAGTGTAGGTTTATGAATCGTAACAAATGTACTACTCTAGTGGGTTGATAATGGGGAAGGCTGCATATGTGTGGCGATGCGGGTATATGGGTAATCTCTGTATTTTCTGCTCAATTTTGCTATGAACTTAAAACTGCTCTAAAAGTAAAGTGTGTGTGTGTGTGTGTGTGTGTGTGTGTGTGTATACACACACATGGCTTTTTTTCTTTTTTTTTTTTTTGCAAAAGAGAGTGGCACATACTTTAGAAGATTAAACCTGCATTATTGCTGAGGAAGAACTGAAAGTCAACGAAGCTGGTGGAAAGAGACATGTACAAAGCTGCTGAAATTGTCCACATAGAAGTCATAACATATTAAATTAGGAGGGTGCCAGTAGACTACAATAGGCTACACAAGGGAAGTAGAAGGAACAGTAAGATTTGCCAACTGATGGCATGCTGATGTGTAGGAGGCAATGTGTAATTTCTCATTTATATTTTTACTCAGACATACTAAATTATTTAGCATTCTCTAAATAATACCATGTTCTTTCATGCCTCGTATCTTGTACCATCTATTTAATTAGTGTCATCTATAGATTTTTTAAAATACTGTGTAAATTAAACACACACACACAGGAAAAAGTAAAAATCAGTTTGCAAATTCTGTAGTTTTCAAAAGAGCAAGGAACCACATCTGACCAGCATGTCCTAGAAACACTGTGCCAAAGGCAATATTTTAGTTGTGTCTTAAAGAGGAAATAAAATTGTCAAAAGATGGTAGGAAAAATAAGCAATCCAAATGGAGAGAAAGGTTTCAAGAATGGGAAGGCACCTGGAAAATATATTTAGGAAGCAGATAAGTAGGTTTCTTATATCTTATAACATATATCTTATCTTGACAGAGTAAGGCTAAGATATCAGATCTGCCACTGACTGGCTGTGTGACCTTGGGCAAGTTAATTCCCATTCTGACTCTCAGTTTCTTCACCCATAAAACTCAGGCAATAAAATAAAAATATACATTTCATAGGACTGTTGACCTAATTAACTAATATAAAATATCAAGCAAAGTGCCAGGAACCTACTCAATGTACAATTTTTTTTTCTCCTTTTCCAGTGATCCTTCAAAACACCCATACATGCACACACAGAGGCTGACTCTGGTGACCTTGTTTACTCTCTACCCAGCTCTTTTTAAAAACTTTCTCTTGGTGTAAAGACCTGATAAAGTGATTCCTATAAAAGTGTAAATAACTGGTAACTCATGGAGGGTTCCTTGAGGTATTTCCCAGGTAATCTAGGCTGTAAGCCAACAAAGAAAAAAAAATTTTCAATCTATAACTGAAATTTAAGTATAAGGTGATGACTGCAAAAGGTATTCTCTATATGCAGAAACTTATAAGACACTGATGAGAGAAATTAAAGATAATACAAATAGATGGAGAGATATACCATGTTCTTGGATTGGAAGAATAAACATTGTGAAAATGACTCTACTACCCAAAGCAATCTACAGATTCAATGCAATCCCTATTAAACTACCACTGGCATTTTTCACAGAACTAGAACAAAAAATTTCACAATTTGTATGGAAACACAAAAGACCCCGAATAGCCAAAGCAATCTTGAGAACGAAAAACGGAGCTGGAGGAATCAGGCTCCCTGACTTCAGACTATACTACAAAGCTACAGTAATCAAGACAGTATAGTACTGGCACAAAAACAGAAAGATCGATCAATGGAACAGGATAGAAAGCCCAGAGATAAACCCACGCACATACGGTCACCTTATCTTGGATAAAGGAGGCAGGAATGTACAGTGGAGAAAGGACAGCCTCTTCAATAAGTGGTGCTGGGAAAACTGGACAGCTACATGTAAAAGTATGAGATTAGATCACTCCCTAACACCATACACAAAAATAAGCTCAAAATGGATTAAAGACCTAAATGTAAGGCCAGAAAATATCAATGTCTTAGAGGAAAACATAGGCAGAACACTCTATGACATAAATAACAGGAAGATCCTTTTTGACCCACCTCCTAGAGAAATGGAAATAAAAACAAAAATAAACAAATGGGACCTAATGAAACTTCAAAGCTTTTGCACAGCAAAGGAAACCATAAACAAGACCAAAAGACAACCCTCAGAATGGGAGAAAATATTTGCAAATGAAGCAACTGACAAAGGATTAATCTCCAAAATTTACAAGCAGCTCAGGCAGCTCAATAACAAAAAAACAAACAACCCAAGCCAAAAATGGGCAGAAGACCTAAATAGACATTTCTCCAAAGAAGATATACAGACTGCCAACAAACACATGAAAGAATGCTCAACATCATTAATCATTAGAGAAATGCAAATCAAAACTACAATGAGATATCATCTCACACCAGTCAGAGTGGCCATCATCAGAAAATCTAGAAACAATAAATGCTGGAGAAGGTGTGGAGAAAAGGGAACCCTCTTGCACTGTTGGCGGGAATGTAAATTGATACAGCCACTGTGGAGAACAGTATGGAGGTTCCTTAAAAAACTACAAATAGAACTACCATATGACCCAGCAATCCCACTACTGGGCATATACCCTGAGAAAACCATCATTCAAAAAGAGTCATGTACCAAATGTTCATTGCATCTCTATTTACAATAGCCCGGAGATGGAAACAACCTAAGTGTCCATCATCGGATGAATGGATAAAGAAGATGTGGCACATATACACAATGGAATATTACTCAGCCATAAAAAAACTAAATTGAGCTACTTGTAATGAGGTGGACAGACCTAGAGTCTGTCATACAGAGTGAAGTAAGTCAGAAAGAGAAAGACAAATACCGTATGCTAACACATATATATGGAATTTAAGAAAAAATATGTCATGAAGAACCTAGGGGTAAGACAGGAATAAAGACACAGACCTACTAGAGAATGGACTTGAGGATATGGGGAGGGGGAAGGGTAAGCTGTGACAAAGCGCGAGAGAGGCATGGACATACATACACTACCAAATGTAAGGTAGATAGCTAGTGGGAAGCAGCCGCATAGCACAGGGAGATCAGCTCGGTGCTTTGTACCGCCTGGAGGGGTGGGATAGGGAGGGTGGGAGGGAGAGAGACGCAAGAGGGAAGAGATATGGGAACATATGTATAACTGATTCACTTTGTTATAAAGCAGAAACTAACAAAAATAAATAAATAATTTTTTTTAAAAAATGTATTCTCCTAGGCAGGAATCTTTTCCATTATTCCATAAATGTTTTCTACCTGCTGCTACTCCCCTCCGCCCCAAATCACCCAAACATCACAGCTTTACGTTGCTATACTTTCCAGAGGTCATTTTATTAGATTGAACAAGCAGCAAACCTATCTGGGTCAGGATAGAATAAGAGGAACTAAGGATTCTTCCTTTCCTGAGATATCCTAAGCAAACTTGCACTCAGCAGGCAGAAAGTTACACAAATATTTTGGGGGGAGTTCCTAAAGGTGGTTATTGAGAACCAATTATAATTTTCAAAGCAGCAGCACTGGGCATGTGAGTGCAGTAGCAACAAGATATAATGCTATACACAAAAGTACACGCACATCTAGTAGCTCTAAATATGGGCAACAGGACAAAAAACATTGTTCCATCTTCCCAATTCCATCTGCTTGCACTCAAAAGGTAATTTAAAATGCTTTGTATATGATACCTACAGGCATCAAGGACAGTGAAACAGGGATAAAAATTTTAAGAATATTTATAGTTTAACTGCCCCAATATTTTGCTCATATTCCCAAAGTTGCACATCTAATCACCAGATTTTTAATGTTTAATCATATATTTTCCCTGTGCATTTCATGTATTGTTATTTAAATTTTTAATTAATAAATTGTGTTTAAAAAATTAGTTTTTTAAAGTCTGTTAGTATAAGAATGAATGATCAGAAATTCCATAGAATGATCAGGTTATTTTGATGGAATATTAACAAACTGCTTTCAGAAAAATATATTTATTCTGCTGAAGTAAAGTGACATAATTCAAAGTGCTTTTTTTTTTTTTTTTCTAATGTAGGTATGAGTTTACTCTGGATCCGTGTTAAATTTAAGTAACTGGTCTGATTACAAAGTTGAATGTTTGGTTTGGCCTACAGCTCCAAGTGTAGAGACAAGCTCTGTGCAACCCTGGAGCTTTAGAATCACAGCAGCTGATCCAGCCTCCTCATTAAGGGAATCAAATTAGACACTCAACTCCTAAGGAGATCCCTTCCAGACATGTTGGCACCTCCAAGCCTCGGAGATTCCCCTTGAACTCTCACTAGACTTTTCCACCTCACTTCTGTTTTTCCATCTGAATAAACCATTCCTACCAGGTGACTGGCCCAGCAATGACCTCATTTTGAAGGTGAGCCCTCAACACCTTCATGTAGAAGCATTGCACTGTGACTCAGGTACATCCTTGTAATTACACCTTAAATCAGCACACCTGTGGTTTTCCTCAGTCGGCTGGCAGGGCTCCGGAAAGTGATGGATATTTTAGTAATATTCCACAGAATATTTATACATGCTTAAAAGAAACAAATATGTTGTTTTAGTCTAAATGAGTTGCAAACTAATACTGGATGAGTGGTGACAGACATCAAAGATTTCAAAAAACTTATAGAAGAAAAAACCAAAGTTAGAAAAATCTTTAAATTAATTTACAATAGTATTTTCCTGAGTATTAGAAGATTCATGCTGTGGAATTTTATTTCATTGTGGAAGACAAGCATGGCATCGGAGAATAGTTTGTGAATGACTATGACCCAACAAACATAGTGTAAAACAACTGAAACATTGCCCACAGTGTAACGTGGGCAAGAAGTGTAGCACCTGTGAAATTTACTGAGAAACTATAGTACGGAGAGTGGTCCTGTGTCTATAAGGACACTGACTTGAGGGATATGAGCTCTCTTACAAAATATTTGCTTCTTAGTCTCAGAGTTAGGCCAAAAGTCCACCAATAGAGTCTAGTTCTTCTGTTTAGCTTTAGTAAAACGAGGTTCTATCACTCTGTTTACAGCCATTAAACAATGGTATCAATGCAGAAAATGTGTGGTAATTTAGGCTACTGGGAACTTTTAAGTCTAAAGACACAAAGCCTCTTTGGTTGAACTCATCTTAAGCCATATAATTTGACTGGATTTTGAAGGAAATTTGGGCCCAGGGTGAATCAATTTGATAATTCTGATAATGTATTCTTGGAACTCATTTATTATTATTATTATTTTTTTTTTTTATTAGAATGAAGCTCATTACCCCCCATTACTCTTAATGAGCTCATTTTTAAATGAACCTAGTCTCTCTTT